>NC_089206.1:20417114-20552114 GCF_963930695.1 Labrus bergylta
CTCAGCTAGACTAGACCGTATTTATTGTTTTAAGCCTCATAGTATTGTTCCTGCTGGTTTTACTGACCATTCTTTACTCTTGTGTAATGTTTTTATTCAAAATATTTTACCTAAAAGTGCTTATTGGCATTTTAATTCAGTCTTTTTGATAAACATTTTAAAGAGGTTCTTATTTATTTCTGGGATGTTTTTACACAGAGGAAGGGTGAGTTTAACAGTCTTAGGCAGTGGTGGGACCATGGTAAGACTGAGATTAAACTTTTATGTCAACAGCACACCCTCAATGTCACCAGAGACATCACCAGATCTATGAAAGACCTGGAGACTGATATAGTGGAACTAGAAAGATTGAGCGAGTCCACAGCAAATCGAGGATATATTGAAATCCTCAAAGTCAAAAAGCTAGCTTTAGCCGACCTGTTGGATGTTAAAGTACAGGGTGCACTGGTCAGGTCCCGGTTTCAAGCCATCACGGAGATGGATGCTTCCTCTAGTTTCTTCTTCGGCCTGGAGAAGAGGAGTGGGCAGAGGAGGGTATTCCACTCACTTTTAGCAGACACAGGGCAAACATTGACAGAGCCATGCCAGATAAGAAGGCGAGCTGTGAGTTTCTACTCAGCACTCTACTCAAGTGAGTATGAGGAGGAGGAAGCTCTGATGGAGGAGTTCTGTAATGGACTGCCTCAGGTCTCTGAGGAGACCAACACACAGCTCAACGGGCCGTTACAGATGCAGGAACTGAAGGCCGCTCTGCAGGGCATGCAAGGGCGGCGGGCTCCCGGCATAGACGGCCTGAGTGTGGAATTTTACAAAGCCTTCTGGGACATCTTTGCAAAAGATCTTTTAGATGTTTTTAATGAAAGTCTGGCCTCTGGCTCAATGCCCATGTCCTGCAGGAGAGCCGTAATCACCTTGCTCCCAAAAAAAGGTAAAAACATTAAAAACTGGCACCCTGTGTCTTTGCTGTGTGTATTACAAGCTTCTGTCCAAACTCTTTGCCTCCAGGCTGGGGAAGGCTGTGGAGCAGGTCATCCACTGGGACCAGACCTACTGTGTGCCCGGCAGGTCCATGGTGGACAATGTCCACCTCATTCGTGATGTTTTGGACGTCTCCAGCTCATCGGGTTGTAACACTGGTCTGATTTCTCTAGACCAGGAAAAGGCATTTGACCGCGTTGAACACAACTTCCTCTGGAAAGTTATGGAGAAGTTTGGGTTCAGCGCTGGGTTCATAGCCAAGATCAAAGTGTTGTACAGTGGGGTTGAGAGTGTGCTGAAGTTTAACGGCGGTCTGTGTGCTCCTTTCAGGGTGTGTAGAGGCGTCAGGCAGGGCTGTGCTCTGTCCGGCATGCTTTACACACTCTCCCTGGAACCCCTCCTTAACAATATACGCTACCACTTACAGGGCTTGGTTTTACCTGGTTTTAATAGCAACATTGTCTTAAGTGCATATGCCGATGACATTGTTGTTTTTATTAAAGACCAGAGGGATGCAGATATTTTAACCAACATTATAAAACATTTTAGCGTAACATCGGCAGCGAGGGTGAATTGGATAAAAAGTGAAGCCCTCGCTGTCGGTGAGTGGCGTGACGGTCTCCCAGTTCTTCCCCAGAGCTTGGCCTGGAAAACAGATGGTTTTAAGTACCTGGGGGTTTTCCTCGGGAAAGAACAGATAGTCCAGAAGAACTGGGAGGGCGTCACAGAAAAAATTGAGGGGAAACTTTCCAAGTGGAAATGGCTGCTCCCTCAAATGTATTTTAAAGGTAGAGCATTGGTTTTAAACAACCTTGTAGCATCCCAACTGTGGCACCGTTTAACCTGTGTAGACCCCCCTTCAGGCTTGCTAGCCCAGTTACAAAAGAAAATGGTAGATTTTTTGGGGGATGGTCTACACTGGGTGCCACAAGGGGTGCTGTTTTTAACCAGGGAGGAGGGGGGACAGGGCCTCGTCCACCTGGCCAGCCGGACAGCCACCTTCAGACTACAGTTCTTACAAAAATATCTGACAGGTCCAGCTGATCTAGTGTGGAGAGATGTGGCCAGCTGCATTCTCAGACGTGCAGATTTCCTGGGGCTGGATGCTGCTCTGTTTTTAATTGATTCTAAACTTTTAAAATTAAGTGAGCTGCCTCCGTTTTATCAGGGTGTTTTTAAGTCTTGGGCCCTTTTTAACTGTGCCTAAAGTCTGACTCTCTGTACTGGTTGTTGAGAGAGCCATTGATTCACAGGGCCAAGCTGGACATCAGCGGCAGCGTCACCCCCGGCCTGACGGTGGCGCTGCTTAAAACCAAGACCCTGTGCCTGCA
This sequence comes from Labrus bergylta, assembly GCF_963930695.1. NCBI lineage: Eukaryota > Metazoa > Chordata > Actinopteri > Labriformes > Labridae > Labrus > Labrus bergylta. Next base: position 20,419,424 of record NC_089206.1, read on the forward strand.
GCAGCTGGTGGATGCAGTGGGGCCGGCGCTGCGTGATGCCCGGGCCCTGGGCTCTCTTCTGGGCCTGCACTCTGTCCGGGTGGCGGGGAGGCTCCTGGAGCTGTGGTGCCAGAAGCTTTCTGGGAAAGAGAGGAGCCTCCTCATGGACTATGGGAAAAGAAAGGCCAGACCGGACCCTGCAGACCCCTTCCCTGACGTCTACCTGAGCCCAGGCCTGGGGGAACTCACCGGCCCCCTGCTGGCTATAGCACACCCAGAAAAGCTGACAATACACAAAGCTGACAAAAAAACCTGGTATATGAACTGTGTGAAGGCGATCCACAAGGCCGGACTGTGCAACCGCCCCCCCCCACTGTGTGGTCAAACAGGCTGGGAGCAAATGGAGCCGACCCACAGTGGAGGATTTTATATAAACCTCCCCTCAAAAAACGGACTGCCGACCTCCAGTGGAGGATTTTACATGGTGCTATTGCCTCCAATGCTTTTATTTCTGTTCTTAATCCTGCTGTTCCTAACACCTGTCCTTTTTGTTGCCTTCGAGAGACTGTTTACCATGTTTTTATAGAGTGTAAGAGGCTCACAAGCTTCTTCTCTCTTTTAACATTGGTTTTTAGTTTTTTTGATGTGGTTTTTACTGAGAGGGTTTTTATTATGGGAGCTGCCTACAAAAAAGAACAAAAAGATAAGTGGCAGCTCCTTAACTACCTTTCAGGTGAGGCAAAAATGGTCATTTACATCAGCAGGAAAAACAGAGTGGAGAACAGAGAAGGGCAGGAGGCCAAGGCAGTGTGGCTGGTCAACATTAGTTTTTATTAGATAAACTATTTTTTTTTAAACATACTCAGATTTTAATGCATTAGCACTTTGTTGAACAGTTGAACTGTAAAAACTAAATTTATGTAAATAAAGTGTTTTGCAAAAATCTCCCTCTCACTTTCTCTCTCCCTCTCACTCTCCCTCTCTCTCACTCTCGCTCTCTCTCTCACTCTCTCCCTCCCTCTCACTCTCTCCCTCTCCCTCTCCCTCTCGCGCTCTCTCGCTCTCGCGCTGGCTCTCTCTCTCTCTCTCTCTCTCTCTCTCTCTCGTGCTTTAATCGAGGTAATCGTGCTTTAGGCCCTTCATCAGTACATGCTGGGACCATGTACATGTTCTTTTGTCTGCACTGAACATCAGCAGCTCCACATGATGTCATTGGAAACATCCTTAGAAACAGCACATAAAATTGAATCTAGTACAAAAGAGCAGAGCTCCTGCATTGAGTGGCACCAATTAAGAAGATACAGAGTCACATCCTCCAAATTTAGAGAGATCTGTCACACCAGAAGTCACAGCTCTGCTGTAAATCTTGTTAAAAGGCTACTGAGACCCAGCCATCAGACTGCAGACAAGAGGAGGGGGCTTGAAATGGAGCCTGCAGCTGTAGAGGAGTACTGCAGAGCAAGGGATGTGAACCACTACCCTTGTGGGTTCCTCATCCACCCCGACGCACCATGGATGGGATCATCACCTGATGGTATTGTCTATGACCCACAGGGGCAACCAGTCTTTGGCCTCCTAGAAATTAAATACCCAAATGTAGTGATCTATGTGGACTGCCTTTATATAAAGATCAGTGAGGGCACACACACACTCAGAAAGTCCCATCCTTACTTTTGGCAAATCCAGGGCCAGATGCTGATTTCCGGTTTAGACTGGTGTGACTTTGTTGTCTATACGCAGGAAGACATGTTTATCCAGAGAATTCCCCGAGACAAGGAAACCACCATCTTTTTCTATGTGTACCTACCCACTTCCTTAGATAGCTAGACTGAAATTAGACTGCCAAGCAAAAATGCTCAGTAAGAAGCAAAGGCGTCAGCAGTGTGTTCTCCATGATGGATTCAATTTTAAATGTATGTTGTTGTTTTGCACTAGGTTAATTATTTGGTTATAATGTTTCCATTGTGCTTAAAAATGAAATGTTTTACACTTGTGAGAATGTTTTTGCAATACAATGTGATCGATAGCATGGGAGTGTTTCATGTATAAATGTAATTTCTAAGGAAAAGAAGGTAAGCAAAAGAAATCTGGGTCCAAGTTAAATTGGTCAAAGTGAATGTATTTCAACAAACCAATATTCAATGACTTCAACAACACCAAACAGATTTCATGTTAGTATATACAGATAATTACTATTTACAAATCAACATTTTGCCCTTAAAAGAATACAAAACAGATTTCAGTATCGTTAATTGGAACCACAGTGATCAGGATACTTGCGCGTGCCCGTCCTACATGAAAAGGGAGCAATGTGGATCACAAATCCTGATTCTCTCTGTGATTATCAATGGAGAATTTAAAGGAAAGCGCAACATTTTTTACACAACTTGAACCGCAAACCATCATTGACGAATCTGAAAACTTCATTTCACAGCCAAATCAAACACCTCGGCATCAGCAAAGGCCAGATGAGCAGCTTGGCAAGCGATTGCAGACAAATTAAATGTGTAAGTGTAAAGAATATGCTAATTGGCTGTACACTGTTCCTGTCAAAATAAACAAATAAATAAAAGGAAAATCCTCAAAAGCCACGAATCAAGATTACAGCTGACCCTCTGCACCCCCTTTGTTCGTAGTATGAACTCTTGACTTCAGGGTGCAGGTACAGAATGCCCCGGATGAGGACTAAAAGAGGCATTACATCTTTAGTACCACACAGTATTCAGCTGCTTAATAAGCTTTGATTATACAGGATGAACTCGGCACTCTGCACTTTATTTCACTTGCTACTGAAATCACTCAGTTAATCATGTGATGCTTTACTGTGTTCTTGTTGTCTTGTAAATGTTTGTTTGTATAGTGTGTTTTATGCTCTCTGTGCAAGGCAGATTCCTCTAGAGGCAATAAAGGTTTCATTCATTCATTGAAAAATGTCTGCAGTTCAGCTAGAGATACCAGAGAAGAAGTGAGACTTAATTATATAATTATAAATACCTTCAGAAACAATTTTGACTTTTTATGTTCTTGTTCCTCTTTTGAAGAGCGTAGGCAGACGCTACAGTGTCCCTCTGGGCCAAAAAACATTAAAAATGTATTTTGTTACTGTTGGGACAGACAATAAAGTTTATCTATCTATCTATAAAAAGATTTGACTCAATCAAAGTGTCTGATTCTTGAACAATAACATCAAACTATTGAATATCTGTGCTCTGCTGACCTCTGGTGGTCAAAAACAGAACTGTTTAAGTGTCTTATTTTAACTTCAACACTGAGCTAACAGTTCAAATATTTGTAAGTTAAAGGACAATAAGAACTCTGAGGTCAAAGGTCAAAAGCTCAGTTCTGTTTCTGAAGTAAAGCTCTGTGTTTCATACTGAATATATCACCTGGAGGAAGAACTCTGAATACTTTTTTTATTTCACTTGAGCTGATCCATGTTTTACTCTCTGCTCGAGTCATTTCATATTTGTCTGATTTTATTCCTTTTTAATTAATCATTGATAATCAATTAGTGAAATTGTACATAAACACTTTAGAGATTGAATATATTAAACAGTAAGACTAAAATTCAATTGAGCAACACAGATTAATAAGGGTTATAGAGGGAGAAAATATAAAAAAATAAGTAGAGAGTATTGTTCACTGTGGATCAGGAGCGCCCTCTACTGGACAACCTTCATGATGACACCATATCTAAATGATCCTAATGGTGGTTTCTCCAGTAAATATTTTGTAAAATGTTTTGTTTTTATATCAGCGCATATATTTAAAAAAATCACCAAGGGTACATTTTCTTACTTATCGAGGTCGGGTCGCTGTGGCAACAGGAGAAGTACGTCAACCCAGACTTCCTCCCCGTCAACATTTTCCAGTTCTTCCTGGAGGATTCTGAGGCGTTCCCACGACTGAATGATATCCCTCCAGTGAACTCTGGGTCTACCCCAGGGGGTTCTCCCGGTCGGGCATGCCCGAAAAAACCTCCAAAGAGAGGCGTCCAGGAGATCCAATCAGACGCCCGAAACAACTCAACTGTCTCCTTTAGATGTAAAGGAGTAGCGGCCACTTTTTCAGTCACTACCCATAATGCATCTTTTTACAGTCTATGGCGTGACCACAGAGGGTTGGAATGAAGATCGGTAATGAAGATCTGCCACCCCACAGGCATTGTCCCAGAACTCAACGTGACATTGAAGAGACGTATCAGCCAAGACAGCCCAACAATGTCCAGAACCTTTAGCATCTCAGGGCGACTCTCATCCACACCTGGTGCCACTGAGGAGCTTTCTCAGTGACCTCTGCTAAGGTTAGGGGGTAAGGTAAGGTTCACCCCAGATCTTCAGACTCTGCCTCCACTTCAGAGGATGTGTTGGTTGGGTTCAGGAGTTCCTCAAAGTATTCCTTCCACCACCCCACGATGTCCCAAGTCCGGGTCAGCAGTTCTCCATCCCTGCTGATAACAGCCCGGGGAAAGCCCTGCTTTCCCTTCCTGAGCCGGAGAACGGTTTGCCAGAACTTCCTTGAGGTGATCCGAAAGTCCTTCTCTGTAGCCCCCTCGCAATCCTCCCACACCAGAGGAAGACCCCGGAGAAACAAGAAACAAATTGAGACTCTCAGACAGTTCTGTCTTTGACCACTAGAGGTCAGCAGCAGTACACAGCCATAAAACTGACATTTAAGAATCTGACACTTGGATTTAAAAGTTCATGAAAAGCATGTGATTAAGGTTAGATAGATAGATAGATAAATAGATACTTTATTGGTCCGGAGGGAAATTCAAAGCATCCAGTAGCAGGTTACAAGACGTACATGACATGAAACATTTGTTACAAATTAAGCCGCAAAAAAATGCTGCAAAACCGACCCCCCCCCCTCCCATACATATATATTAACCCGATAAAAGATTTAAAGAATACCCCTAGATGAAAACAAACTTAAACTGTGCAATTGAAAATAGATTTATACAAGAAATGTACAGAACCCGTGCAGGGATAAAAAATATATGTGTAATTTAAAGCAAGAACCTTTAAACAGTTGAGGGGAAAATCTGTAATTAGACCTGAATATAAAAAAAATACAAAAGTGTTGACCTTCTGAAGTTGTGTTGTTTATATTTGTACAGCAATGTTTAAAAAAGCAGATAGTGCAGAGTTATCAAAAACAGACATTAAATTAAATAACAGGCAGTGCAAACATTAAATTAAAGGTGCTATTTAAGTAATTGAGGTGATCATTGAAGTGTCCAACTAGAGGCTGACTCTCTTGGGACAGCTGTGCAGATGGGAAATGGAAAAAGGAAGATTTAGTCCAGTGTGTGCTTTCCCCCTGCCATAACCGTGAGGTGTTGTACAGACGTATGGCCAGGGGGACTAAAGAGTTCTTAAGTCTGTCTGTGGAACAGGATTGTGACAGCAGTCTGCCACTGAACACACTCCTCTGCCTGGTGAAGGTGCTGTGCAGAGGGTGGTGGGTGTTGTCCATGATGGAGAGCATTCTGTTCAGGGTCCTTCTCTCTGCCACTGTCACTAGAGAGTCCAGCTCTGTGCCCACCACAGAGCCAGCCCTCCTCACCAGTCTGTCCAGCGTTCTGCATCCCTCTTCTTGTTGCTTCCTCCCCAGCACACCACAGCATAGAAGAGGACACTGGCCATCACCAACTGGTAAAACATCTGCAGAAGCTTCTTTACAGATGTTGAAGGACCCCAGCCTTCTCAGGAAGTACAGACGGCTCTGTCCCTTCCTGCAGATAGTGTCCATGTTTGATGACCAGTCCAGCCTGTCGTTCAACTGCAGCCCCAGGTACCCATGGGTCTTGACCACCTCCACGTCGACCCCCCCGATGGAAACAGGTTGGGGATGTGGCTTGTTCCTTCGGAAGTCCACCACCATCTCCTTGGTCTTGGAGGTGTTCAGCTGCAGATGGTTTGAACTGCACCACGTCCCCTATCAGGCTCCTGTACTCCTCCTCCTGTCCATCCCTGACACAACCAACTATCACAGTGTCATCCGAGTATTTCTGCATGTGGCAGAGCTCAGAGTTATACTGGAAGTCAGAGGTATACAGGGTGAACAAGACAGGAGAGAGCACGGCCCCCTGTGGTGCTCCGATGCTGCTGACCACAGAGTCAGATGTGCAGTCCTTCAGTCTGACGTACTGTGGTCTCTCTGTGAGGTAGTCCGTGATCCGTCTCACCAGGTGCGAGTCCACCGTCATCTCGGTCAGCTTGTCTCTCAGTAGGAGGGGGTGGATGGTATTAAAGGCGCTAGAGAAATCAAAGAACATGATTCTCATCACGTCGCTCCCTTTGTCCAGATGAGAGTAAGCCCTGTGTAGTAGATAGAGGATGGCATCGTCCACGCCTACCTTCGCCTGGTAAGAAAACTGCAGTGGATCCTGGGCATGGTGGACCTGGGGTTAAAGGGTTACTGGGACTAGAAAAGTCCACCAAAGGACTAAAATACAGTTCAGTTCAGATTAAATACCAAATTTCCGTCTACTTATTACCATAGTGTAATACTAACTTTTGAAAAGGCTTCCACCTGAATTGTTTGTTTTTATGTACACTGAGCAACAAGTCATGATGGACAAAGTGTGAGGTGTTGTCTTCATGTCTGTTTGCCTTTTTGTTTGTTTGTCCCCTTCAATGATATTCATTCATCTTCCTGTTTTATTATTATCTTTAATTCATTTGTTGTTTGGTTGTTTAACATCTCTCACATATAGCTTCAAGAATACTCGACTTTAAACATTAAAGTTACTGACAGAGACTCACACCCGTCCTGACCTTCATACTGGGGTACATACCTGTGATTTAAGGACATTAACACACCTGTATGTAGACACCAAGAGGCAGAGAGGTACGATGGTGTATTATGTTTCCTGAAGCTCTACGCGCCCTCTAGTGACCTGTGTGAGTATTGACACCTCTGCTGCTGTTCTCCATCATGAACAGGAAGCTGCACCCTGATCAACATTCAGACTTCAGATTCTTGTTCACTGTGTGGCTCGTTTTAAATCATGACAAACACTAACCAGAGAGAGAAGATTTCATCTGTCCACATACAAGATATTTAAATGATCTTTGAGTTTCCAGACTTAACCCTTTGAACTCTTGAATCATTGACCTTTAAAGTTTTTCAGCTGTCTTTACTAAACGACATTAGAAGAACTCAAAGTGAAAATATTTACAGGAACAGTTTCTGACATCTGAAACACAAGTTTGCCTTTAAAAAAACTTCTTGAATTTTTTTTTTTAAATATCAAATGAAATATTTAAATTCAGTGATGTAGTTTTTCTGCATGTCTTATATTCACCAGATATCTGGAAGAAGAGAAACACACCGACTGTTCTCACATTTAATCACGTCTTTCAATTTACTGCAGGATTTAGAAAGTGAGCACGTTTTACCTTTTCATTCAGTGTCTACAAAAACCCTGAAACTACAGTACCACATCCTGACCAGCAGGTGGCAGACAACTCAACTTCAGTGTTATATTCATATATTTCTGTTGTTTTGAGAAATGAAGTCCTGAACAGTAAATGGAGAGAAGATGCTCAACATCAGATTCTGAGGAAATCTGAAATCTTAAAATAAACTTTCTTTAAGTTTTAGAAATACTTTTACCCACATATTATATTTATGTTTTACCATATGTTTAATTAATTGTTCAGCTGGTTGTAGTTTTAAACTTTTTAAACGAAGTTCAGTTTTTTTAAACTTAGGACATGAACTGAACTGAAACACTCGGTGACGTGTTCGTTCTTATCGAGCAGAAAAGGAGATAAAAACTTTAAAACAGATACAAAAAAACAAACAGTTTTTATAAAAAAGCATTAATAAAACTCAACGTCTGCTTTTTATTTAATTTTTACCCAGTCAACTTAAGATACCTTTTCAAAGTTCTAGGAGCTGTAGGAACCCCTCCCCCTTTTTTAAGATTAAGATTTACTTTTATTGATCCCCGTAAGGGGAAAATCTGTTTTTTACGCTCTGTAAGTCATGCAACACACACACAGGCTGAAATATACACACATGCACAAACAGGATCCTATGGACATGCACTAATGGAGAGATGTCAGAGTGACAGAGCTGCCCACAGATCTGTCGCCATTCTTCCTTTAAGATACCGTTCTAACTCGTTATCATTTTGAACTTTGTTAGCTTGGACTGAGGTTTTTTCTGAACTCTGCAGAGATTATGTCCCAGAATCCAGCAGGATAATAATCAAGGTTTCTTTATTCGTTAAGGATGCTGGGAAATTGCTGCATGGACAACACATCGAAAACAACATAAAAACAGTATTTACAAATGTGCAAAAAAACATTTAACTTCTCCGTGCTACAGTTCACCCAAGCGTCTGCTTACGTATCCATACACATACATACATACACACACACACACAAACACACACACACACACACACACACACACACACACACACACACACACTCACTCCTACAGTCACAGGCGCATGCACATGCACACTGTGCACATGTACACATGTACACATGTACACATGCCACTCCAGACAGTTTCATACATACATACATGTCTATAGTTATCGGTACATTGGGGGCCTCCTGGTTTTCCGTTCCTCCTCTATTTTTTGCTCATTAATGAGCTTAACTGAAAAAGGGACTAATGAGTTTTTGAAGCGGTTGTGTTTGCACAGAGGAACCCTGTACCTTCTCCCTGAGTTCAACAAAACATATTGTGTCCGATAAAATGCCCTTGGCCTGTGTGATTGTGGCCTGCTCAAAAAGATCCTGTGGGGTAAGAGGGGCACACATTCCCATGATCTTGCCTGCTGTCTTAACCAGGCTGAGGATCTGAGCTTTAGATTTTACACCAAACACTCTTAGTCTCCTGAGAAAATGGAGGCGCTGATGGATTTTGGCACACACGGTTGCCACCTGTGTGTGCCAGCTAAAATCATTGTCAGTATGCACCCCCAGGTATTTCTATGAGGTGACTTGTTCAATGCTGTGACCATGAATGGTCACAGGGCTCCGGTTTCCGACTGATCTGGGGTCCAGCAACATCTCAACAGTTTTACGAATGTTTACGTGCAGTTGATGAGCATCACACCAGTCCACAAAACTGTCCACAAAACTGTCCATAGCAGCTCTGTGGCTACTTGGGTTCGAATTATTTGTGAGTAGACTGAGGATGACAGTATCATCTGAGAATTTCATGACATATTTGTTTGGCTGGGTGCTAACACAGTTATTAGTATACAGAGTAAACAAGAAGGGTGAACTGACACATCCCTGTGGGGCCCCCGTGCTGCTTACTGCTGTTTCAGAGAAGACAGAATTAAATTTCACTTGTTGTGGCCTGTTTGAAAGAAAGGAGTCGTACCACTTGATTAAAAAAGGGTTCACATCTAGCTCAACTAGTTTTTTAAGAAGAATGTGTGGCTGGATTGAGTTAAAAGCTGAGCTAAAATCAATGAAAAGCAGTCTGGCATATGCAGCAGGACTTTCGAGGTGCTTCAGGACAAGATGCATTATTATTGAGATGGCGTCACTTGTGCTACAGTGTTTTGTGTAAGCGAATTGGTAGGGGTCCAGGGATGGCTCCACCTCCGAGTGTAGCTCCTCTGTTATGAGTCTTTCCAGTGATTTCATAACATTTTAGGTGAGAGCCACAGGCCGGTAATCATTGTCCTCCTTGGGGCATGCTTTTTTGGGAACTGGGATTATTATTGATTTTTTCCATAGATCTGGTACTGAGTGTGTATCCATGGAGAGCTGAAAGAGTTGATGCCAGGCTGGTGTAAGTTCCTCTGCAAATGTCTTTAAATAAAAAGGCGGACAGGTTGTCCGGCCCTGTTGCTTTGTTGGTGTGCATGGCTTTAAAAACCTTAGTAACAGAGTGTGGGTTAATTCAAATTCTGTGCTCGTTCACATTACAGATTAAATTCTCTAAAACTACACAACATTCCTTGTGATTGTCAGTTTCAAAGCGCAGATAAAAGTTGTTAAGTTCATTTGCACGTGCAGTTTCGTTGTGTGCAGATAGGGGCTTCCTTTTTGTGTCCATGTTGGTCATTCCACGGATGGAGTCCCACAGTTTCTTTGAGTTGGATTGGGACAGTTCCTGTTCTGCTCGTTCCCTGTGCTGCAGCCGTGCCGCTCTCATCTGCTGGTTCAGGTCTTTTTGTGCAGCTCTGACTCCTGCAGTGTCTCCTGATTTGAAGGCGGACTTCTTCCTGTTGATGCATTCCTTTAGTCCCCTTCTAATGTAAGGTTTACTGTTTGGGAATCTCTCAGTTTTCAGACTGAATCAACACAAAAAGAGATGTAATCTGTGATTGATTCTGTGGCAGTGTTAAGGTCAGCATCCTCAAAGAAAATGTCCCAGTTAGTGCTAAGGAAGCATCCTTTTGGCTCCTCTGTTTTGTCATTGGACCACACCTTTACAGTGTGTAGTTCTGGTTGACTGGACTTGAAAACTGATCGATAGGTGGGGAGCAGTTGGATCACATTATGGTCAGAGTTGCTGAGGGGGCGTCTGGCTCTGGCTGTGTAGGCATCTTTAATGTTGCCATAGCACTTATCAAGGATGTTGTTGTTTCTAGTGCTGCACTTAACATATTGATAGAAGCCAGGCAGAGATTTGTTCAAGCTGCAGTGGTTAAAATCACCAGGAATGAGCATGGGGGCATCAGGTTTGTTCTGTAGATGTAGGTGGACACAGTCTGAGATTTGTTCAAGCTGCTCTATTGGCGTTTCCACTTTACACAACACAAATATGTTGGTGAATTCCCTTGGCAGGTAGTGTGGTCGCAGGGTAACACACAGCAGCTCGAGGTCCGGGTTACATATTCTGTTTCTTATGGCAACATTACGGCACCAGCTGTCCTTGACATAAACACAAACTCCTCCTCCTCTTGTTTTGCCGGAGTTTTCACCTCTGTCTAAACGTATGTGAGTAAACCCATCAATTTGTATAAAACTATCCGGTACATCATCCCTAAACCAAGTCTCTGTAAATGCCATCAGTCCAGACTCACGGTATTCGTAGGATGCTCCGGCCTGTGCCCGCAGGTCGTCCAGTTTGTTTTAAAGCGAGCGGTTGTTACAGGAGCAGGGGCGGCAGCTTGGTGGCTCCTCGGACACGCTGCCTGATGCCGCCTCTCCGGCCCCGCTTCCTAGCCTTCCTGCCTCGGCAGAGATGGCCATCCAAGATCCTGGATCCTGGAGAACATTTAGTCTGCAGGGCTCAGAGAAATGTCTGCATGTTTAGGGCTGTTCTGAAACACCCTGAGGAGAGAAAAGAGTTACTTTTAAACTTGAACTTTTTGGAAATGGACAAAGTTAATCTGAATGAGTTAGCGATCATTGAGCTGAAAATCTCTGCAGTCTGTTTATTTGTTAGGATCCCCATTAGCTGTACCCGAGAGCTCCAGACAGGTATTTAAACAAGGTTAAAAAAAAGCGAAAAACGACCAACACCTCTTTGCATATCTTACAGATATGATGCCCCGAGGTGTTTCTTTGGTTGCTTTAAAAATTGATTTTTGTGTTCATTTAGTCAATGAACACAATGGTGAAGCATCCATGTTGTCAGTGCTCTATATGACTGTATGTTGTTGCTCGTCTGGTGGCGTATGCTTGTGACTCTAAATTCTGACTGTATTGATATGAAGGCGTTTTGAACTGCTCAAGTTTCCATGTAGCAAGTAGAAGTGAAGATGTGATCCACTGTCAGCCAGCTGAGACGACTTTGCATGATGTTGATGTTAGTGTTATACGGACACTGAAAAACCAGGTGTGCCGCCTTGTTCTGTACAAGCTGCAGTCTGCTTCCACCTTTTTTTGTTACATTTCCCCAAATTATCTGGAAATAATCAAGCTGTGAAAGAACTAGAGTACCCAGAGCAAGCTTCGTTGAGTCAGGAGTAAGGTATTTTACTACAGCTGTTGACCTTCCCATTTTATTGACTTGTATTTGATGAAAAACTGCTCTATCAAAGATCTTACTGAGTGCTGGTAACACGCTAATGGGACGACTGTTAGTCTCACCTCATCTTTTGTTTCTCTTACCATCACCATTAAAGGTGTTTCGCCTTCTGGATTCAATGGTTTCTTTAAAAGGAAAAGTGAGCGACATTTAATGAACTAACTGTGAAGCTGTTTGAGAGTAAAGAGATATAAAACATACCTGCTGAACTTTTTTCTTCTGTAAGACATCATGAAACAAATCATTGATGGTATCTATAATGAAACATGATCATGTTTTTATTGTCACATTATAAATTCTTACTTCTGTTTAGAAAACTTTTTATCTTCTCTCTGTAAAACCACGCTGTTAATGCCACAAGCACAAGAACTAAAAGAACCACAACAACACCGACTATCAGTCCAGTCCAGTCTGATGGTATATCTCCACACTGAGCGTCCTCTGTCTCAGTTCCTGCTCTCAGCAGCAGCAGACCCTCTGATTCACATCTGTAATGATAGAGGGACAGTTATTACAGGAACATCTGGAGAGTCCATGTGTGATGTGAAGCTTCACTCACTTTTTGTGTTTCTGACAAGATGTAAACGTCCCGTCTGAAAATGTTCCATCAGAGCAGGTGGAGCACACGGTGTCTGTGGAGGAAGTTCCTGCAGGAAATACACACAGTGACAGTTTTCAATATTAAACTAAATACATGATGAGATCTTTAAAGCAGAATCTCAGAAAGAAACACCTGAAAACATTGTTTAGTTTGAAGTCCAGATTAAAGTTTTAAATGTATGATCGATGAGCTGCAAATGTACAGAAAGAACAATTTCACCTGATACCAAGAAAAAGTATCTTTATAAACTTAATTAAATATCAATCTTTGATAACTTTTCATTTCATGTATGAAATGTTGCAGACATATCATCCATGCAGTCTAAAATATGAAGGAAATAAGTTCACTAATATTTGTGTCTGTAAATGAGAGAGCGAGAGAGAGAGAGATATTTGGTGTAAACACAGCATGTTGTGTGAACACTTGCAGTGTGATTTGATCAGATCAGCTGCTCCCTTTGACTATTTTCTGTGTAAACAAAACCAGCTCAAAGGAAAACATCTGAACCAATGAGAGATTCAGATTTAAGGTTTGCTCTAAAAACAAACAGGAAATACAGAGAACAACACTCCAGCTGCAGTTTCCTCATCAAGGACTCAGTAATAAAACTTCTGCCTTTAAATTAAAAAGGTAATAAAAACAACATAAACATTAATTTACCTGCTCCACATTCTCTGCAGGGAAAACAAAGTTTGAATCCGTTCAGTCCATTATTGTAGGTCCCCTCTGTGCACAGCTGACAGGATGTAGTTTTGTCCTCCTCACAGTCTGTTTTTACTCGACTCCCTGTTGAAAAGACAAACTTTAATGTCACACAATCAGGAAACAGACATTGTAGGATTTTATATCTGATAATGTTTGAAGATAAAGCATCGACTTCATTCCACTCGCTGTGGACGTGTTATGTGTTAAGACAACAAAAACCTCAAAACATCATAACTTTCATTCTAACTTTTTATTTTAAAAGCTGCCATGAAATCAGACAAGTCAGGAAGAAACAGTCAGAGAAACCTCCAGAGAAATCCTGGAGGGACAGATTGACGATCTTACCGATGGGACACCTCAGACAGCACTCGTCTCCAAACACATATTCTGTCCAATGGCAGGTGAGGGTTTGACTTACGAATATATTTATCATAAAAATCTGTGAAGAGAAAAAGAAACATCAGAAACATTCCTGTGGTGATGAAGCTGATCAGGAGTTTGAGGTTATCTTTAAACTGCTCTGAATGTGGGATGATGGAGGCTGCTGAAATAAGACTGCGGTCAAGCCAGCCGCTCCTCGAGTTTACATGGTGAAGTGAGCCGCCCCTAAATGTGAAGTGCTCACGTATTCTGATCTTTATGGTAAATGCTCCGGACTGCAGAGCGAGCAGGAGGAACAGACAGAGAGAGCGATGAAGTGAAGTGCTGAATGTCTAGGTCTTACCATAAAACTGACTATGAGATACAAGTGTATGAAACGGGAGTAAACAGAATACAGTACAGGGAATAGCTTCGGAGGTCGGGGAAGTTAGAAAACAATAATTATATATATTTTCTTACATAAGTAGACAATGATTCTGATATGGTTGGACTTAGTACTTCCTAGACTACATGCACCTGTACTATGAAGTACTTTTACTGTGTACTTTTTAAGAAATCCATTGTAAAAGTCCATAATAAATCACTATAATGAGTAAAGTCAGAAAGAAAGACTCATTATAGTGACAGTGTATTGTAAAATGGGCTGCTCACTTCACCATGTAAAAGCGAGGAGCGGCTGGCTTCACCGCAGTGTTGGATGGAGCTGAGAGAAAAGAAAAAAAAAGATATTTGATACACAAAATGTCATTAAAAATACAAAAACTACTAAATCTTAGAGTGTAATAAACCCAAATAACTTCAGTAAGATGACATAATTCTCTATGAAGCGTCTGCTAAGTGAATTGTAGTTAGTGGTGGTAGTAACCAATAATGTAAATTAAGAACTAACACCATCTGGGGGCAGTGTTGCCAGATCTCGCAAGAGAAACAAGCAACCAGCTCTATGGAAACAAGCCCAAAACAAGCGACCTGGCTCCTCAAATAAATATAATGAAGCACAACAGGTGACCTAACCTACCACATAGTGTAAAAGATAGATCACTTGACAGCAGGATATATATATATATATATATTTATTTGTTTGTCTTGTCTCATTTTGATTTGAAACGGTGAAATCCATATCCGTAAGCCTCATGGATTTTGGTGAAGTTCTTTTTGCTTTTCAGTGCCAGCATCATCAGCATGCTGTATTATGGTCGGATCCAGTCTCTTTCTCTTTATGATATTTTTTTCCATTTAGCCAAAACTTTTAGGCTAATGACTTAAGTTGGATTTGTTGGTGTAGCTGGTCTGGCTTGACACTGTGTGAAAGGTTCTCTGTTGTGCTGTGTGGATGAGATGAAGACCAAGGACTCTGTTAGCAGCTGGAGCAGGTTTATTTTCACACCTGTGTAAAATAAAATACACTCAGTACAGAAACTTCACATGGACCTACCCTTCCTGAAAGGTTGCTGCCTGCTCTCCCTAATGTTCAACCCTTCACACACAAGGAGAGGGAGAAAGGCTTAATGGACACACAATGGTTTAACAGAAGACACAGGGCAAAGGCTCTTACAAAACCGTCATCTGGAGATCAGGTTTAGATCACTGATGTAAAAGCACAAGGAACAGTGACGCACGCCCACCACATCAACTCTGCATGTGATCCTCGTGCTCATTCAGGGACTCTGAACACTTAGTGAGGAATAAAAACAAGTTTTAAACCATCAATGAATAAGATTATAAAGTTCAGATTGATGCACTTCATCAGCTGTTTGTCATGTTGAAGAAAGTCTAAAAACTCCTCCTGACATCACTTTACTTTACAGACTAACATGATGATCATCTCTGATGACTCCTTTAATCATAGTTCATCAAATCTGAAACAATGAAGGGATAAAAGATTCAAATCTAACCTGAGGTGTCTGACATCTTTAAGAGAGTCACTGGCTGTGTTTGAGTCAGAGAAGATGAACATTTATCTGATTTGATTGATTTTTATGAACACATCAGTTTCAGTTTGTTATCCTGTTTTAGTAAAGCTTCACTTTTATTTCACTTTAAGAAAAATGTTTTTTGTGTCATTATGGTTATAATTATATATCAGGTTAAATGTAATTAGATAGTTTACATCTTTTAGTTTTATTCTGTCTTTTTCTTACAAACCAAACTCGACACTTTCAGGATTTCTCCATCAGTAAAGAAAATATCAATAATTAATAAATTAGAGATCAAGGCTCCTCAAACAGAAACAGACT
The DNA here is from genome assembly GCF_963930695.1 of Labrus bergylta. Lineage (NCBI taxonomy): Eukaryota > Metazoa > Chordata > Actinopteri > Labriformes > Labridae > Labrus > Labrus bergylta. The sequence goes on from NC_089206.1 coordinate 20,435,294, forward strand.
TTCTTTTTATTCTCACAGTCACCTCATCATCTTTCTGAAGCTGCACCATGAAGACACACGACGAGCACAGAACAGTTTATAGACTACATGTTTGAACCTCATGCTGGTCTTCTTTCTGGTCCTGATGTCTCGTTTAGGAGCTGATCATGAAACCTGCTCAAATGTTTTAAATGATATTCACAGAGCTTCAGAAGCAGACAGGAGAATAAAGAGAGAACAGATAAAGAGCAACATCAGAATAATAAGATTCAAAGTGAACCCAACATGACAGAATCAAATATAAAGCTGAAGAGAAACACACGAGCTGCATGTCATGAGACAATAAAGCAAAGTGAAGAATAATAAAGAGAAACTTCTGCAGACATGTTTCTGTCTCGATGAGGAGAAAAAGCAACTGAAAGCTTTCAGTCACAGGTTGGTTTCTGGTTTTCCGACCTGCCGTCTTCTTCTATTTTACAGTCTCATTTATATCCTGACGCTCCGCCTCTTTATGTACAGCCTCTGGTCTCCATGTAACGAGGTACGTAGCAGTTTTTTCTCTTCACATTTCTTTAAAATGAGTCACACAGAGCAGGTTAAAACTCTGTTACAGTCTGTTGTTAGTATGTTAAAGTCTTCCGGTGTAAGTGTGACATGTTTCATGTCTGTTCCGGTGTTTTACCGAGAAAAAGTTTGTCTGCTGAAACAGTCTGAACTTTGAGCCCAGTGAACAAACTGGCTGCTACACTCTCTGTGCTTCCTGCTCTGTGTCTGACTCATCAGCGGTCAGGAATCAGTCGACGTTAAATAGAAATATTCAGACAAAGCTGGAACAGACTCGACGCTAGTGACAAACACTGAACTGAATCAGCTGCAGGGGTTCAAATTATTTCAGAGGATTGAGAATTTTTTATTTATTTTAGAGAAGTGTTTGTCTTGAAACCACAGATTCATGCTCACTGACAGAAGAGTTAGTCATGTGATCATTGTGGTGACCTCTCAGTGATAAATGATGATTAAAACGTAACCATGATCTTTGTTGGCTTCATTAAAGATAAAAGAGAGAAGTGTTTCAGTTTAAAATCAGAGAAGAGGATTTCTGCTGGACTCTGTCCTGTAAGAGACACAGGATTAAAGTCCAATACAAGATAAAGATCTAAAAGGAACTACAACACATGCCCTATTCTCCATATAAAGACATCCTCATGTTGATTCATGGAAATAAGGTCCCACATGAATCCTCCCACTGTTTAAACTGAGAGTGTTTGGACAGAAACAGGAGGTTCAGCTCTGAAGGAGTCTGAATCTTCTGCAGGGTAAGAGCTCAACTCTGATTTAATACTGTAGGAGCCTTATTGCTTTTCATGTTCTAATTGTGGTTCACTTTGTAATATTTTGGGTTTGTATGTGGACAGTCTTTATGTTTAAATGATTTAAATAGAAGAGGTTTTTTCATTATTTAAAGTAATTTAATAAGTGTTTCAATATTTACATTAAAATGTATAATTTGGATGTAGGAGACAAATTGAAACAGCTTTAAATTCATTGGATCTGAAAAGGGGAGGAGCTTGTGGAGTTAATTGGTGTTAATTGAAACTAGCAGAGAGTGAAGTCTCTCAGTAGGGTTACATGGTGCTAGATATTTGTTTGTTTAGACTTTTTAAATGCATGTAAACATCTTAGTCCGACCTACATCGGACCATAACGAACATCTCATCATCGGAAAAGAACACCTCGATAAGTCCTTTGCGTTCTGCGCATGCTCGAGAATTTCACCCGAAGTGGAAGGAGATGACGTAATAAACAGAAGTGTTGTTTCCTTCTGTTGTTATCGCCGCAGCCAAAAGATCCGCTGTTCTTCTAATATGAATTATTAGAATGTAAATAATGTATGTAGCTGTAGCGTCGTCCATCTCCTCGTACGCCATCTTTGTTTGAATGCCTCCAGAGAGTTTGGGTGCGTTAGATTTGTCCCTCCTATCTCCTTTCACTATCCACTTTACCTTAACCCCGCGAAAACGTCATGAGATCAAGGAGAGATGTTAGGAGAATTCATAAAGGACTTAAGGAAAGGCGATCTCGTTGCTCTTTATAATCCGACCGCATTTTCCACTAGGCGACGTCATTAAATGCGACAGGCCGGCGGAGGTTAATGACGTGAGTCTGCCGTGTTGAAACTACAATGTTCCGAAAATAAACTACAAAAAACGCATCTAAAAAACTTTTTCTGTGCCTTCTTACCGGTGAAATAATCCTAATCACCACAAGGTTGGGATTGAAATAAAAGAAATATGGACTACCAGGCTACAAGTAATAAAAGTGAAACCATCACCTTCCTGTCCACTCAGAAATCAACGTCAACATAAATATGAAATTAATTGTTACATTTATATAAGATATAACCTACACATAATGTTTTATACAAATGTGCAACTGCACAGCATTCTTAAATGAATGAAATATGTTGAATAAAACATCATCTGATAAAAATGTCTCTTATCTTTTATCTCTGACATGATCTGTGTCTCTTCACGATAATCGTTCATTTCCGTGAACGGTCGGATGCGCGACTCGCTTTAAATGTTGCGGCCGCAAGGAATTGTGGGGCGTCATATCTCATCTCCTTTCGTAAAGGATAGTCCAGTGTATCCTAAGCTAAAGGAGGTTATAAAGGAAGCATTGACCCACCTTTTCTTAACTTTTAGAGGGTGCGTTCGAATTGTTCCTCCTATCTCCTTTCACTAGCCACTTTACCTTAACCCCGGAAGCATTTAAGTGGCGGCCATGATAAGAGCCGTTCGAATTCTCTAAAAGTTAAGGAAAGGTGGGTCAATGCTTCCTTCATAACCTCCTTTAGCATAGGATACACTGGACCACCTTTTACCAAAGTTCAGTTTATTGGTTTTAACTTCCGTTCTGCACCTTGTCCTGTGGCACTAACAAACTGGTTTCATGTTTTTCCAGCACTTATCTCTATGAACTGATTCTACATTAAACCTAGACTCTGTGCTCGGAGGTCTGGTCAGATATCTCAAAGAACAATCTGTTCTACATCAAACATTTCTACTGGAGTGAACAATCTGATTGATGCTGTGTCTCAAAGACTATCAGTTTTTAGATTTCCTGAGCTCCTTGAATGCATCATTGATGGTTTAACAAACCAACATTTTAAAAATGGTTTTCATTTCCTCTCGAGACCTGATCTGCATCATCATTTTTATTTGTACAAACTTCAGACCCGGTAATGCCAGAAATTCACAAGAACATCAGTTTTATGGTTCAGATGTCTGAAGTGATCCTGAGAGGAGCCTCTGTGAGAGGAGAGACGACAGAGCTGCACATCTCAGTTACAAGAGAAGCTATAAAGGTGATCATGTTCACAGCAGTGTTTAATTTCTGCATTTCTCTTTCTGTTTTCAGGTGATGTCGTCGTTAAATCCCTAAATCTCAGTGAGATGACGTTTGCAGCCCCAGAAAACTTTGATCCTGGAGTTTAAAATGAAGTTCATAAGAAATCCTCGGTTCACGGCTTCATTGCTGGTAAATGATCTTCACTTGTTCCTCCTCATCTTCAACACTTCTGTCTTTGTGATCTTTCCCCTGAAGGACTGTATTATTCTGTTCACTGAAAGCTACATCTCATCTTCTGATTGGTTTTTCCCTCTGTGGTTAGTAAATGTGGTTTAGAGATTCCTCTGAGTGGGAAGGTGAAGTGTCAGAGGTGTAACCACCAAGTGTCTTATTTCAGCAGCCTCCATCATCCCACATTCAGAGCAGTTTAAAGATAACCTCAAACTCCTGATCCGCTTCATCACCACAGGAATGTTTCTGATGTTTCTTTTTCTCTTCACAGATTTTTATGATGAATATATTCCTAAGTCAAACCTTCACCTGCCATCGGACAGAATATGTGTTTGGAGACGCGTGCTGTCTGAGGTGTCCCATCGGTAAGATCGTCAATCTGTCCCTCCAGGATTTCTCTGGATGTTTCTCTGGATGTTTCTTCCTGACTTGTCTGATTTCATGGCAGCTTTTAAAATAAAAAGTTAGAATGAAAATTATGATGTTTTGAGGTTTTTGTTATCGTAACACATAACACGTCCACAGCGAGTGGATTGTAGTCAATGCTTTATCTTCAAACATTATCAGATATAAAATCCTACAATGTCTGTTTCCTGATGACATTAAAGTTTGTCTTTTCAACAGGGACTCGAGTTAAAACAGACTGTGAGGAGGACAAAAGTACATCCTGTCAGCCGTGCACAGAGGGGACTTTCATGAATAAAATGAACGGACTAAAAAAATGTTTGTCCTGCAGAGAATGTGGAGCAGGTAAATTAATGTTTATGTTGTTTTTATTAACTTTTTAATTTAAAGACAGAAGTTTTATTACTGAGTCCTTGATGAGGAAACTGCAGCTGGAGTGTTGTTCTCTGTATTTCCTGTTTTTTCAGTTTGTTTTTAGAGCAAACCTTAAATCTGAATCTCTCATTGGTTCAGATGTTTTCCTTTGAGTTTACAGCTTGAAGATGTTTTAAATAGTCAGATTCATCATGTTGCTGTTTAGTCTTAAAGCAGTCGAGTATGTCTGTATTTATCTTTGTGTTGACAGGTTCTGCTCTGAAGATGAAGACGTCGTGTACGATACGATCAGACACAGTTTGTGAACCTCTGGAAGGATTTTACTGCTCAGAGTTTACAGGGTACGACTGTTTTGAAGCAAAGAAACACAGACGCTGTGAACCAGGAGAATACATCAGTCAGAGAGGTGGGTTCATACATGTAACTCCACACACACACACACACACACACACACACACACACACACACACACACACACACACACACACACACACACACACACACACACACACACACACACACACACACACACACAGACAAACAAAATATTCCTCCTGAGAATTGAAGCAATGAGCTGTTTGTGTTATTCCAACATCAAACTGTTCCTGTAGCTACAGATGAACTGGTGACTAAAGGGAAGTTCAAGTTATTGTCAGAAGAGAAGCTGAGAGGACTTGTGTCAGAGAGAAAGTGAAAGAAAAGCATGATTACATTCCTTAAGGATGTGAAAACACCGAGATTACTGACCCAAAGATCACTTCCCTGAGTGCTTCATGGGCCTGAAGAAGGTCTTGGTGCTGCAGCATGAAGACCGACTGGCTACTCTCACCAGAGCAGCTGCAGCTGGTTTTGTTGACACAGAAAATAGTAAAAGGGAGCAGCTGATCTGATCAAATCACACTGCATGGGTCTCATTTATAACCGTTGCGTACGCACAAAACGGGGTCTGAAACTGGCGTACGCCTTTTCCCACACAAAGTTTGTGATCTATAAAAACAAACCTGAAAGTAAAATGTGCTCACCGGTATGCAAACTCTGACCCAGGCGTACGTTCATTTTGGAGGCATGGGAAATTGGCGACACAGACGGTGAAGTGGTGAATTGCAGCCAGCAGATACATATTGATATCTCTCCCACATTTTATTTCACGAAATATCAAACTTTACTGACAGATCCACGTCATCATAATCATTCAAACCGATGGTTTTATTTAGGCTATAATCGCACATGTGGTGAGCCGTTTCCAATAAGTAACTTTCATTATGAAAATATATTAAAAAAAAATTAAAAAAGTCTGCCACATACATATTGCATCAGCGCCGTCTCGCCTTCATTATCCCGGACGGACCTCAGAGGACCGGACTTGTACACTAATGTAATCACTGATGTAGAGTTAAAAATTAGACTAACACAAAGACCATAGAGCCACCAGTTTTCATTAATATCTTTCAATATCGTGCCTTTATCATCAAGTGTGGCTTTTAGTTTTAATCAAGATTCCTGCGTTAAGACGCACAGAGCGCATAGAGACACGGCGGTGGCTTCACACATTTCACCTTCTCGTTACTCAGCATGTCTTCATCAGCAGCACGTATTTATTCTGTAAAGAATTCAAGTGTGGACATTAAGTCGGGGCATCTCTGAAACGATCATTAGGTCTATATATCCTCATAATTAGTCACAGAGCAGACAGAGTTTCCTACAGAAAAAATGTGGCCAACAATTAAACGTTTTTGTTAGTTGATCAAACCTTTGATTAATAATATCATACAGTGAGGGAGACTGCTGACTGATGTGTCCTCTCTGCCACTATATGAAGAAATCAGTGTGGGTCCCGTAAACATGTAAACATTGCAGATATTCTCGTGCGTAATGATGAACGGTGGATGTTTTGGCACATAGGACAAGGTGAATGCAGCAGTGACGTGGTGTCATTCTCTGATTTTTCTTCAGTTCATGATCCTCCTGCTGCAGCAAATTACCGACATTTTAACCTTCACTTCATTCACAAACTCCTCCGTTTCTGGGTCAGAAAGTTTCGTTTCTTTGTCTAAACTTCCGGGATCCAGCACTCGAAACCTCTGATCTGCCCCCTCGTTTGTATGCATTTTCATTCACGAGCTGCTTTGCATTGACCGTTTATGGTTGATTGTGGGCGTGTAGAGGGCGGAACATGGGACTAATCTACGTGCGTACATTTCCAGGTGGATCGTGATTTATAAAGGGAACATTGCGTGCAGGTGTGCGTACAAACAGTTTTATAAATCTGAATCATTTTGTGCGCACGCCATTTCCAGGTTTTTGGCGCACGTACATTTTTAGGATGGATTCTACGCTCTCTTTTATAAATGAGACCCCTGGACATTTTCCGAATAGTCACAGGTCAGTATGCAGTACGTACTATTCAGTATGGAGTTTCAGTATACTGAACTTTCGTGGTCATTCAGTATGCATTTTTTGGGTCCACCTCAGTATACTGAACATTTCAGTATGGATACTAACTTCCGGGTTTTATGCAGTATGGATCTGATGCATCCTTTCAGGAAATGAATTGTGTTTTACCCACAATGCTGTGCGAAATTAAACATAAATCGTCACGTCACTTCTCCAAATCAAAACAAACGAGCATGGATTAATTGAAACAATTTTTAATCTAGAGTTAAAGTCCCGACTGAAATCACTACTTTTAATTAACAACAGAAAATAAAAAAAATATCAGCATTATCATAAAACCTTTCCCCCTCTATTTAAATAATAATTTCACTATTTAAATGCGTCTTTATTGGTTTATTTTACTTTATATTCCGTATATTACTGTCTTTCATTTGTACTTTTCTTTATGTACTGTATGTTATTTAGTTATTTAATCTGTCTTTTACTTGATTTACATTGTGATATTGTTTTGTTTACCTGACTGTATGTGCGCATTACTCTTCTTGAAGAAAGCTAAACAAAACAAAAAACAACAATGGGTTGATGTGGCCGGTTCCAGAAACATAAATGACGTCACTTCCTTTTTGAATGAATCAGAAGTAGGCACAAATATCTGCCTACTGTGTGTGCATACTGTGTGTGCCTACTATTCGCACAGCATTGTGGGTGGTAAAACACAATTCATTTCCTGAAAGGATGCATCCGATCCATACTGCATAAAACCCGGAAGTTAGTATCCATACTGAAATGTTCAGTATACTGAGGTGGACCCAAAAAATGCATACTGAATGACCACGAAAGTTCAGTATACTGAAACACCATACTGAATAGTACGTACTGCATACTGAACTGTGACAATTCAGAAAGGGCCCTGGTCTTCACACAACATGCTTTCTCTCTCTGGATGAATTCATGCGCCATCTGGTGGCAGAACTTGTAACTTTAGTGTTTGATATTAATCTTATTTCCAGACACAAATATTAGTGAACTTATTTCCTTTGGTTTGTTCAGAGTCTCTGATTGGTTCATATTTTAGACTGCATGGATGATATGTCTGCAGTATTTCATGCATGAAATAAAAAGTTATCAAAGATTGATATTTAATCAAGTTTATAAAGATACTTTTTCTTGGTATCAGGTGAAATTGTTCTGTGAATAAGACTTTAATCTTTAATCTGGACTTTTTTCAGGTGTTTCTTTCTGAGATTCTACTTTAAAGATCTCATCATGTATTTAGTTTAATATTGAAAACTGTCACTGTGTGTATTTCCTGCAGGAACTTCCTCCACAGACACCGTGTGCTCCACCTGCTCTGATGGAACATTTTCAGATGGGACGTTTACATCTTGTCAGAATCACAAACAGTGAGTGAAGCTTCACATCACACATGGACTCTCCAGATGTTCCTGTAATAACTGTCCCTCTATCATTACAGATGTGAATCAGAGGGTCTAGAGCTGCTGAGAGCAGGAACTGAGACAGAGGACGCTCAGTGTGGAGATATACCATCAGACTGGACTGGACTGATAGTCGGTGTTGTTGTTGTTGTTGGTGTGATGTTTTTAGTCTTTGTACTCGGAGTGTGTTATTTCAAACGGAGGAAGATTAGACATAAAAACTCAGGTAAGGTTTCCACTGTGACAATGAAACATGATCATGTTTATTTTATAGATATTATGGTCTGTCTCATCATTTATTTGATTTTTATTTGTAATGTTTTATTCCAGGAAACATAAAAGAAACACTCTCTCACCAGGTATGTTTTAAACTCTCTTTACTCTCAATCTGTTTTATGTTCAATGATTTAATAAAGTCTGTCTTATTAATGTTTCCCATACAGGAAGGTGTGAACCTTAGTGAACAAACCTTGAAGAGTCTGATGTCAGATGAGTCCTCAGGGTCGAAGCTGAGCCAGCAGAGCTTTGATCAAATGTTCTCTGACTGACTGAGATCAACTCTGTCCTGTTTTTACAGATTTACTAAATGTTTGATTTAAACTAAATCTCTTTTCTCCTCAGGGTGAGACGGTTCAGACTGAACTCCTGCAGAGTGAATCATCTCCAGGATCCTGACACACTGTTGATATCTGTTTATATGTATATATGTGTATATGTGTTTATATGTATATATGTATATATGTGTTTATATGTATATATGTATATCTGTTTTTATATCTGGTCCAGTTTTGTTTTTGAGACGATGATTGAACACAAACACTTTCATCAGCGCTCCATCGGCTCTCTCACCATCAAGTTTAAATCTTTTAGAAATTAAAGATTGTCCCTTTCATTTCTTGGGTCGGCTGTGGATCAGTGGTGGTCAGTCGTCTCCCAAGTGAAAGGTCGGGGGTTCAATCCCCAGCTCCTGCATCAACATGTTGATGTTTCTTTGGACAAAACATTTAACCCCAAATAACTCCCTCTGCTGCATCATCAGGGTGTGAATGTGTATAGATGAGTGTGAGCTGAGATGAGATCAGATGTTTTTATCATGATTTTTATTATTTTTTTATTGTTCCTTGTATATTTGTTCACTTTATACATCCAGTCATGTAAAAAAAAGCTTTAATTGTACTGAATGTTAAAATAATTCATGTGATGTCTTTCTGTTAAACTCTTTATTTCTGATTGAACTAAATGTATGACACGAGATGTCAGAGCGCTGTGTGAGGTTACATGTCCCGTAGACTCTTTATGTTTTTGATTCTGTTTTCAGAAAATAAATCAAGTTAATGTTTTTAAATATATTTTTATATCCTTTAGGCCAGAGGTGGGCAACTGGCAGCCCGGGGGCCACATGGGCCCTCGTCAACCCTCAATGTGGCCCTCAGGTCAATTTTTATATATCAAAACATGAAGAAAACATGACAAAATCTGCCATGAACTATTTCCATCATAATATTTGATCACTGGTATATGTTGAGTTAAATTTGAGACATAATTGACTGTTATCGTTTTTGTATACTACAATTTGGCCCCCTGGCAGTCAGAATTAAATGAATGTGGCCCTTGCTGTGACCAAAGTTGCCCATCCCTGCTTTAGGCCAACTTGTTTTGGTCTCGGGAGGAGAGGCTTCAGTCTTTGTTGAAGTGGTCGCAGGTTTGAATCCAGGGCCCCAGTCCTCGTACGTGGTTCAAATAATCAGAGCTGATGTCCTTTTAGCCTGATTTGATTCACGTTATGGTTAAAGGTTGACTAAAGCCTGACTCACTGCGATTTTTCCCCGATTGTGTAAAAGTCGGGGTGGCATGTCGGCTCACACTTTAAGACTGAATAGTTTACGACGCCCGACCAGACCTTGAGATTGACGTACTCACACTGAACGAGTGAAATCGAGACGGTGCTTTGAAAATTGTCAATAAAGTTTCATTTGAAAAAAACAAAGGACGAGGCATATCCACAATTACGAAGGTAAGATCATTAATGTGAATGTTAGCATGTTTGTGTACTGGCATAATGTGTAGTAAGTGCTAACACTATGTGTTTCTATTTGTTTCTTTCTATCACTGTCACAATTTTCAATGTCAGTATGAAAGAAGGATTCCAGCGGAGAGATTAGCGTTAGAGCTGAGTGCTTCAGATCAATGAGGACAAAACAAAAGCCTCACAGTCTGAGTGTAAGGGAAAGTTATGCAGCAGGTTCATGACAGATTTCTGTTCATCAAATCAAGTTTCTGTGAATCATATAGGTGCCACGAGTACTGCTAAAAGCTACTTATAAATATATACATAATTTGATAAACAATTCATAACATTACTGTGTGAAAATAGGCAATGGGATTCACAGAAACTAGATACTAACAGTCTGTGTTTTACCACTTCTCAATATTATGTGCTTCTCATATTTATTAGTAAAGAGAGATTGAGATCAGATATTGTTTGGCTAAATGTATTTAGTTATTATCTTCCTTTTTCTATAATTGTTCCTTCTATAACACATTTTCATTAAGTATTTAAAGTTAAACTGCACTTGCAGCAAGTACAGTATGTATTGTACAACATTGTAACACATTTGTGTATTTTCCCAGATTGCACTAAGGGATACCCGTCCTGTGCAGCTACAAAGCTGCCAGTGTACCTGTGCGGCTGGTGCAGCCTTGTGCAACCATGTGGCAGCACTATTATACCAGACTGCACACTATTCTCAGCTCAACATCACCACTGTCCCCCCAGTGCACAGCTGCACAGAGACAGAACAGCAGTGGCATAAACCAAGAACCATGGTATGCTAACTTTATGACATACTGTGAGGTTATGTAAAGTTCTTTGTCCTTGTTTTTGGAAGGAACGTTTTTTTTGTCTAACTGCAGGGTGTTAAACCTGCTCCTGTAAATGAAATGGTCATCCTTTCAGCCAGACCCAAGGAAAGAAGACTTGCACAGGGAGTCAGGTTATTATTATTTATATATTTTTTGTCATGATTGTTTCTGTAATTATTATCATTTGTGAAAACATTTGAGTTAAAAATCATACACAGACACAAGATCAAAACATGCACATTACCAACATATACATAGACATGAGGTAGCAGTTAAGAAAAAAAGGTGTAGCTCTTGTCCAACACAGAGTTCACATTATTTTACCAGAAGTGTAATGTGCCTTTATGCAGTGTTCGGTATAGTTAGGGTAAAGACTTTTTTAAATAAATGAATACATAGGTAGAGAGAAAATAAATGAATAAGCAAATAATTATTTGTCTTTTCCATAAGAGCAACTTATATAAAGGAGTCAGGGCGCGGTCACACTGGCCATCCGTACCGTGCCCAAGCACGCTTCAACCCTAAAGTCCAGTTCATTTGACCAGTGTGACCGCTCTGTATCGTACTCAGGCATGGTACACTTCCTTGGCTTTGGCACACTTCAGAGAGGTGTGCTTCAGCACGGTACACTTCATGCACGAGCACAAGCACGCGGGTAAACAACACTGACAGCCTTCATTCTGGAGAAATCCAGAGTTTGTATCTGACTAACATGACACAATATAAGACACAAAGTAGCTGTCATGTTCTCTGTGTTGTTCTCCGATGTGCGGCCGCGGACTCGACTGCGCGTCTCTCTCTCTCTCTCTCTCTCTCTCTCTCTCTCGTCCGCCTGTTTGTAAACAAGGGATGTGAACCACTACCCTTGTGGGTTCCTCATCTACCCCGACGCACCATGGATGGGATCATCACCTGATGGTATTGTCTATGACCCACAGGGGCAACCAGTCTTTGGCCTCCTAGAAATTAAATACCCAAATGTAGTGATCTATGTGGACTGCGCTTATATAAAGATCAGTGAGGGCACAAACACACTCAGAAAGTCCCATCCTTACTTTTGGCAAATCCAGAGCCAGATGCTGATTTCCGGTTTAGACTGGTGTGACTTTGTTGTCTATATGCAGGAAGACATATTTATCCAGAGAATTCCCCGAGACAAGGAAACTACCATCTTTTTCTATGTGTACCTACCCACTTCCTTAGATAGCTAGACTGAGATTAGACTGCCAAGCAAAAATGCTCAGTAAGAAGCAAAGGCGTCAGCAGTGTGTTCTCCATGATGGATTCAATTTTAAATGTATGTTGTTGTTTTGCACTAGGTTCATTATTTGGTTATAATGTTTCCATTGTGCTTAAAAATGAAATGTTTTACACTTGTGAGAATGTATGTTTTGCAATACAATGTGATCGATAGCATGGGAGTGTTTCATGTATAAATGTAATTTCTAAAGAAAAGAAGGTAAGCAAAAGAAATCTGGGTCCAAGTTAAATTGGTCAAAGTGAATGTACTTCAACAAACCAATATTCAATGACTTCAACAACACCAAACAGATTTCATCTTAGTATATACAGATAATTACTATTTACAAATTAACATTTTGCCTTTAAAAGAATACAAAACAGATTTCAGTATCGTTAATTGGAACCGCAGTGATCAGGATACTTGCGCGTGCCCGTCCTACATGAAAAGGGAGCAACTTGGATCACAAATCCTGATTCTCTGTGATTATCAATGGAGAATTTAAAGGAAAGCGCAACATTTTTTACACAACTTGAACCGCAAACCATCATTGACGAATATGAAAACTTCATTTAACAGCCAAATCAAACACCTCGGCATCAGCAAAGGCCAGACGAGCAGCTTGGCAAGCGATTGCAGACAAATTAAATGTGTAAGTGTAAAGAATATGCTAATTGGCTGTACACTGTTCCTGTCAAAATAAACAAATAAATAAAAGAAAAATCCTCAAAAGCCACGAATCAAGATTACAGCTGACCCTCTGCACCCCCTTTGCTCGTAGTATGAACTCTTGACTTCAGGGTGCAGGTACAGAATGCCCCGGATGAGGACTAAAAGAGGCATTACATCTTTAGTACCACACAGTATTCAGCTGCTTAATAAGCTTTGATTATACAGGATGAACTCGGCACTCTGCACTTTATTTCACTTGCTACTGAAATCACTCAGTTAATCATGCGATGCTTTACTGTGTTCTTGTTGTCCTGTAAATGTTTGTTTGTATAGTGTGTTTTATGCTCTCTGTGCAAGGCAGATTCCTCTAGGGGCAATAAAGGTTTCATTCATTCATTGAAAAATGTCTGCAGTTCAGCTAGAGATACCAGAGAAGAAGTGAGACTTAATTATATAATTATAAATACCTTCAGAAACAATTTTGACTTTTTATGTTCTTGTTCCTCTTTTGAAGAGCGTAGGCAGACGCTACAGTGTCCCTCTGGCCCAAAAAACATTACAAAAAAATGTATTTTGTCACTGTTGGGACAGACAATAAAGTTTATCTATCTATCTATAAAAAGATTTGACTAAATCAAAGTGTCTGATTCTTGAACAATAACATCAAACTATTGAATATCTGTGCTCTGCTGACCTCTGGTGGTCAAAAACAGAACTGTTTAAGTGTCTGTTATTTTAACTTCAACACTGAGCTAACAATTCAAATATTTGTAAGTTAAAGGACAGTAAGAACTCTGAGGTCAAAGGTCAAAAGCTCAGTTCTGTTTCTGAAGTAAAGCTCTGTGTTTCATACTGAATATATCACCTGGAGGAAGAACTCTGAATACTGAACTCTGTCTCATCATCAATCTCATCTTTCATCTTTTCTTCAAACCTTTCTCTCCTTTCTGTCCTACATAAAAACATAAAACACTTTAGAGATTATCAAAAAATAAAGTAAGACTTAAATTCAATTGAGCAACACAGATTAATAAGGGTTATAGAGGGAGAAAATATAAAAAAATAAGTAGAGAGTATTGTTCACTGTGGATCAGGAGCGCCCTCTACTGGACAACCTTCATGATGACACCATATCTAAATGATCCTAATGGTGGTTTCTCCATTAAATATTTTGTAAAATGTTTTGTTTTTATATCAGCGCATTTATATAAAAAAATCACCCATCCATCCATCTATCTACATTTTCTTACTTATCGAGGTCGGGTCGCTGTGGCAACAGGAGAAGTACGTCAACCCAGACTTCCTCCCCATCAACATTTTCCAGCTCCTCCTGGAGGATTCTGAGGCGTTCCCAGGACTGAAAGATATCCCTCCAGTGAACTCTGGGTCTACCCCAGGGGGTTCTCCTGGTCGGGCATGCCCGAAAAAAAACCTCCAAAGGGAGGCGTCCAGGAGACCCAATCAGACGCCCGAAACAGAAAAAGCTCATTAATGTGCTTAACTGAAAAAGGGACTAGTGAGTTTTTGAAGCGGTTGTGTTTGCACAGAGGAACCCTGTACCTTCTCCCTGAGTTCAACAAAACATATTCAGAGTGCAATACATGGGAAGTGTCCGATAAAATGCCCTTGGCCTGTGTGATTGTGGCCTGCTCAAAAAGATCCTGGGGGGGTAAGAGGGGCACACATTCCCATGATCTTGCCTGCTGTCTTAACCAGGCTGAGGATCTGAGCTTTAGATTTTACACCAAACACTCTTAGTCTCCTGAGAAAATGGAGGTGCTGATGGATTTTGGCACACACGATTGCCACCTGTGTGGCACCGCCAGCTAAAATCATTGTCAGTATGCACCCCCAGGTCTTTCTATGAGGTGACTTGTTCAATGCTGTGACCATGAATGGCCACAGGGCTCCGGTTTCCGACTGATCTGGGGTCCAGCAACATCTCAACAGTTTTACGAATGTTTACGTGCAGTTGATGAGCATCACACCAGTCCACAAAACTGTCCACAAAACTGTCCATAGCAGCTCTGTGGCTACTTGGGTTCGAATTATTTGTGAGTAGACTGAGGATCACAGTATCATCTGAGAATTTCACGACATATTTGTTTGGCTGGGTGCTAACACAGTTATTAGTATACAGAGTAAACAAGAAGGGTGAACTGACACATCCCTGTGGGGCCCCCGTGCTGCTTACTGCTGTTTCAGAGAAGACAGAATTAAATTTCACTTGTTGTGGCCTGTTTGAAAAAAAGGAATCGTACCACTTGATTAAAAAAGGGTTCACATCTAGCTCAACTATTTTTTTAAGAAGAATGTGTGGCTGGATTGAGTTAAAAGCTGATCAATAAAAAGCAGTCTGGCATATGCAGCAGGACTTTCGAGGTGCTTCAGGACAAGATGCATTATTATTGAGATGGCGTCACTTGTGCTACGGTGTTTTGTGTAAGCGAATTGGTAGGGGTCCAGGGATGGCTCCACCTCCGAGTGTAGCTCCTCTGTTATGAGTCTTTCCAGTGATTTCATAACATTTTAGGTGAGAGCCACAGGCCGGTAATCATTGTCCTCCTTGGGGCATGCTTTTTTGGGAACTGGGATTATTATTGATTTTTTCCATAGATCTGGTACTGAGTGTGTATCCATGGAGAGCTGAAAGAGTTGATGCCAGGCTGGTGTAAGTTCCTCTGCAAATGTCTTTAAAAGAAAGGCGGACAGGTTGTCCGGCCCTGTTGCTTTGTTGGTGTGCATGGCTTTAAAAACCTTAGTAACAGAGTGTGGGTTAATTCAAATTCTGTGCTCGTTCACATTACAGATTAAATTCTCTAAAACTACACAACATTCCTTGTGATTGTCAGTTTCATAGCGCAGATAAAAGTTGTTAAATTCATTTGCACGTGCAGTTTCGTTGTGTGCAGATAGGGGCTTCCTTTTTGTGTCCATGTTGGTCATTCCACGGATGGAGTCCCACAGTTTCTTTGAGTTGGATTGGGACAGTTCCTGTTCTGCTCGTTCCCTGTGCTGCAGCCGTGCCGCTCTCATCTGCTGGTTCAGGTCTTTTTGTGCAGCTCTGACTCCTGCAGTGTCTCCTGATTTGAAGGCGGACTTCTTCCTGTTGATGCATTCCTTTATTCCCCTTCTAATGTAAGGTTTACTGTTTGGGAATCTCTCAGTTTTCTGGGGTATGACTGAATCAACACAAAAAGAGATGTAATCTGTGATTGATTCTGTGGCAGTGTTAAGGTCAGCATCCTCAAAGAAAATGTCCCAGTTAGTGCTAAGGAAGCATCCTTTTAGCTCCTCTGTTTTGTCATTGGACCACACCTTTACAGTGTGTAGTTCTGGTTGACTGGACTTGAAAACTGATCGATAGGTGGGGAGCAGTTGGATCACGTTATGGTCAGAGTTGCTGAGGGGGCGTCTGGCTCTGGCTGTGTAGGCATCTTTAATGTTGCCATAGCACTTATCAAGGATGTTGTTGTTTCTAGTGCTGCACTTAACATATTGATAGAAGCCAGGCAGAGATTTGTTCAAGCTGCAGTGGTTAAAATCACCAGGAATGAGCATGGGGGCATCAGGTTTGTTCTGTAGATGTAGGTGGACACAGTCTGAGATTTGTTCAAGCTGCTCTATTGGCGTTTCCACTTTACACAACACAAATATGTTGGTGAATTCCCTTGGCAGGTAGTGTGGTCGCAGGGTAACACACAGCAGCTTGAGGTCCGGGTTACATATTCTGTTTCTTATGGCAACATTACGGCACCAGCTGTCCTTGACATAAACACAAACTCCTCCTCCTCTTGTTTTGCCGGAGTTTTCATCTCTGTCTAAACGTATGTGAGTAAACCCATCAATTTGTATAAAACTATCCGGTACATCATCCCTAAACCAAGTCTCTGTAAATGCCATCAGTCCAGACTCACGGTATTCGTAGGATGCTCCGACCTGTGCCCGCAGGTCGTCCAGTTTGTTTTAAAGCGAGCGGTTGTTACACAGGAGCAGGGGCGGCAGCTTGGTGGCTCCTCGGACACGCTGCCTGATGCCGCCTCTCCGGCCCCGCTTCCTAGCCTTCCTGCCTCGGCAGAGATGGCCATCCAAGATCCTGGATGCTGGAGAACATTTAGTCTGCAGGGCTCAGAGAAATGTCTGCATGTTTAGGGCTGTTCTGAAACACCCTGAAGAGAGAAAAGAGTTACTTTTAAACTTGAACTTTTTGGAAATGGACAAAGTTAATCTGAATGAGTTAGCGATCATTGAGCTGAAAATCTCTGCAGTCTGTTTATTTGTTAGGATCCCCATTAGCTGTACCCGAGAGCTCCAGACAGGTATTTAAACAAGGTTAAAAAAAAGCGAAAAACGACCAACACCTCTTTGCATATCTCACAGATACGATGCCCCGAGGTGTTTCTTTGTTTGCTTTAAAAAATGATTTTTGTGTTCATTTAGTCAAGAAAAATGGTGAAGCATCCATGTTGTCAGTGCTCTATATGACTGTATGTTGTTGCTCGTCTGGTGGCGTATGCATGTGACTCTAAATTCTGACTGTATTGATATGAAGGCGTTTTGAACTGCTCAAGTTTCCATGTAGCAAGTAGAAGTGAAGATGTGATCCACTGTCAGCCAGCTGAGACGACTTTGCATGATGTTGATGTTAGTGTTATACGGACACTGAAGAACCAGGCGTGCCGCCTTGTTCTGTACAAGCTGCAGTCTGCTTCCACCTTT
The DNA here is from genome assembly GCF_963930695.1 of Labrus bergylta. Lineage (NCBI taxonomy): Eukaryota > Metazoa > Chordata > Actinopteri > Labriformes > Labridae > Labrus > Labrus bergylta. The sequence goes on from NC_089206.1 coordinate 20,452,958, forward strand.
TTTTGTGGCATTTCCCCAAATTATCTGGAAATAATCAAGCTGTGAAAGAACTAGAGTACCCAGAGCAAGCTTCGTTGAGTCAGGAGTAAGGTATTTTACTACAGCTGTTGACCTTCCCATTTTATTGACTTGTATTTGATGAAAAACTGCTCTATCAAAGATCTTACTGAGTGCTGGTAACACGCTAATGGGACGACTGTTAGTCTCACCTCATCTTTTGTTTCTCTTACCATCACCATTAAAGGTGTTTCGCCTTCTGGATTCGATGGTTTCTTTAAAAGGAAAAGTGAGCGACATTTAATGATCTAACTGTGAAGCTGTTTGAGAGTAAAGAGATATAAAACATACCTGCTGAACTTTTTTCCTCTGTAAGACATCATGAAACAAATCATTGATGGTATCTATAATGAAACATGATCATGTTTTTATTGTCACATTATAAATTCTTACTTCTGTTTAGAAAACTTTTTATCTTCTCTCTGTAACACCACGCTGTTAATGCCACAAGCACGAGAACTAAAAGCTCCAAAACAACACAGACTATCAGTCCAGTCCAGTCTGATGGTATATCTCCACATTGAGCGTCCTCTGTCTCAGTTCCTGCTCTCAGCAGCAGCAGATCCTCTGATTCACATCTGTAATGATAGAGGGACAGTTATTACAGGAACATCTGGAGAGTCCATGTGTGATGTGAAGCTTCACTCACTGTTTGTGTTTCTGACAAGATGGAAACGTCCCGTCTGAAAATGTTCCATCAGAGCAGGTGGAGCACACGGTGTCTGTGGAGGAAGTTCCTGCAGGAAATACACACAGTGACAGTTTTCAATATTAAACTAAATACATGATGAGATCTTTAAAGCAGAATCTCAGAAAGAAACACCTGAAAACATTGTTTAGTTTGAAGTCCAGATTAAAGCTTTAAATGTATGATCGATGAGCTGCAAATGTACAGAAAGAACAATTTCACCTGATACCAAGAAAAAGTATCTTTATAAACTTAATTAAATATCAATCTTTGATAACTTTTCATTTCATGTATGAAATACTGCAGACATATCATCCATGCAGTCTAAAATATGAAGGAAATAAGTTCACTAATATTTGTGTCTGTAAATGAGAGAGCGAGAGAGAGAGAGATATTTGGGGTAAACACAGCATGTTGTGTGAACACTTGCAGTGTGATTTGATCAGATCAGCTGCTCCCTTTGACTATTTTCTGTGTAAACAAAACCAGCTCAAAGGAAAACATCTGAACCAATGAGAGATTCAGATTTAAGGTTTGCTCTAAAAACAAACAGGAAATACAGAGAACAACACTCCAGCTGCAGTTTCCTCATCAAGGACTCAGTAATAAAACTTCTGCCTTTAAATTAAAAAGGTAATAAAAACAACATCAACATTAATTTACCTGCTCCACATTCTCTGCAGGGATAACAAAGTTTGAATCCGTTCAGTCCATTATTGTAGGTCCCCTCTGTGCACGGCTGACAGGATGTAGTTTTGTCCTCCTCACAGTCTGTTTTAACTCGAGTCCCTGTTGAAAAGACAAAACTTTAATGTCACACAATCAGGAAACAGACATTGTAGGATTTTATATCTGATAATGTTTGAAGATAAAGCATTGACTACAATCCACTCGCTGTGGACGTGTTATGTGTTAAGACAACAAAAACCTCAAAACATCATAACTTTCATTCTAACTTTTTATTTTAAAAGCTGCCATGAAATCAGACAAGTCAGGAAGAAACATCCAGAGAAACATCCAGAGAAATCCTGGAGGGACAGATTGACGATCTTACCGATGGGACACCTCAGACAGCACGCGTCTCCAAACACATATTCTGTTGGATGGCAGGTGAGGGTTTGACTTAGGAATATATTCATCATAAAAATCTGTGAAGAGAAAAAGAAACATCAGAAACATTCCTGTGGTGATGAAGCTGATCAGGAGTTTGAGGTTATCTTTAAACTGCTCTGAATGTGGGATGATGGAGGCTGCTGAAATAAGACTGCGGTCAAGCCAGGCGCTCCTCGAGTTTACATGGTGAAGTGAGCCGCCCCTAAATGTGAAGTGCCCACATATTCTGATCTTTATGGTAAATGCTCCGGACTGCAGAGCGAGCAGGAGGAACAGACAGAGAGAGCGATGAAGTGAAGTGCTGAATGTCTAGGTCTTACCATAAAACTGACTATGAGATACAAGTGTATGAAACGGGAGTAAACAGAATACAGTACAGGGAATAGCTTCGGAGGTCGGGGAAGTTAGAAAACAATAATTATATATATTTTCTTACATAAGTAGACAATGATTCTGATATGGTTGGACTTAGTACTTCCTAGACTACATGCACCTGTACTATGAAGTACTTTTACTTTGTACTTTTTAAGAAATCCATTGTCAAAGTCCATAATAAATCACTATAATGAGTAAAGTCAGAAAGAAAGACTCATTATAGTGACAATGTATTGTAAAATGGGCTGCTCACTTCACCATGTAAAAGCGAGGAGCGGCTGGCTTCACCGCAGTGTTGGATGGAGCTGAGAGAAAAGAAAAAAAAAGATATTTGATACACAAAATGTCATTAAAAATACAAAAACTACTAAATCTTAGAGTGTAATAAACCCAAATAACTTCAGTAAGATGACATTATTCTCTATGAAGCGTCTGCTAAGTGAATTGTAGTTAGTGGTGGTAGTAACCAATAATGTAAATTAAGAACTAACACCACCTGGGGGCAGTGTTGCCAGATCTCGCAAGAGAAACAAGCAACCAGCTCTATGGAAACAAGCCCAAAACAAGCGACCTGGCTCCTCAAATATATAAAATGAAGCAAAACAGGTGACCTAACCTACCACATAGTGTAAAAGATAGATCACTTGACAGCAGGATATATATATATTTATTTGTTTGTCTTGTCTCATTTTGATTTGAAACGGTGAAATCCATGTCCGTAAGCCTCATGGATTTTGGTGAAGTTCTTTTTGCTTTTCAGTGCCAGCATCATCAGCATGCTGTATTATGGTCGGATCCAGTCTCTTTCTCTTTATGATATTTTTTTCCATTTAGCCAAAACTTTTAGGCTAATGACTTAAGTTGGATTTGTTGGTGTAGCTGGTCTGGCTTGACACTGTGTGAAAGGTTCTCTGTTGTGCTGTGTGGATGAGATGAAGACCAAGGACTCTGTTAGCAGCTGGAGCAGGTTTATTTTCACACCTGTGTAAAATAAAATACACTCAGTACAGAAACTTCACATGGACCTACCCTTCCTGAAAGGTTGCTGCCTGCTCTCCCTAATGTTCAACCCTTCACACACAAGGAGAGGGAGAAAGGCTTAATGGACACACAATGGTTTAACAGAAGACACGGGGCAAAGGATCTTACAAAACCGTCATCTGGAGATCAGGTTTAGATCACTGATGTAAAAGCACAAGGAACAGTGACGCCCGCCCACTACATCAACTCTGCATGTGATCCTCGTGCTCATTCAGGGACTCTGAACACTTAGTGAGGAATAAAAACAAGTTTTAAACCATCAATGAATAAGATTATGAAGTTCAGATTGATGCACCTCATCAGCTGTTTGTCATGTTGAAGAAAGTCTAAAAACTCCTCCTGACATCACTTTACTTTACAGACTAACATGATGATCATCTCTGATGACTCCTTTAATCATAGTTCATCAAATCTGAAACAATGAAGGGATAAAAGATTCAAATCTAACCTGAGGTGTCTGACATCTTTAAGAGAGTCACTGGCTGTGTTTGAGTCAGAGAAGATGAACATTTGTCTGATTTGATTGATTTTTATAAACACATCAGTTTCAGTTTGTTATCCTGTTTTAGTAAAGCTTCACTTTTATTTCACTTTAAGAAAAATGTTTTTTGTGTCATTATGGTTATAATTATATATCAGGTTAAATGTAATTAGATACTTCACATCTTTTAGTTTTATTCTGTCTTTTTCTTCCAACCAAACTCGACACTTTCAGGATTTCTCCATCAGTAAAGAAAATATCAATAATTAATAAATTAGAGATCAAGGCTCCTCAAACAGAAACAGACTTTCTTTTTATTCTCACAGTCACCTCGTCATCTTTCTGAAGCTGCACCATGAAGACACACGACGAGCACAGAACAGTTTATAGACTACATGTTTGAACCTCATGCTGGTCTTCTTTCTGGTCCTGATGTCTCGTTTAGGAGCTGATCATGAAACCTGCTCAAATGTTTTAAATGATATTCACAGAGCTTCAGAAGCAGACAGAAGAATAAAGAGAGAACAGATAAAGAGCAACATAAGAATAATAAGATTCAAAGTGAACCCAACATGACAGAATCAAATATAAAGCTGAAGAGAAACACACGAGCTGCATGTCATGAGACAATAAAGCAAAGTGAAGAATAATAAAGAGAAACTTCTGCAGACATGTTTCTGTCTCGATGAGGAGAAAAAGCAACTGAAAGCTTTCAGTCACAGGTTGGTTTCTGGTTTTCCGACCTGCCGTCTTCTTCTATTTTACAGTCTCATTTATATCCTGACGCTCCGCCTTTATGTACAGTCTCTGGTCTCTCCATGTTACGAGGTACGTAGCAGTTTTTTCTCTTCACATTTCTTTAAAATGAGTCACACAGAGCAGGTTAAAACTCTGTTACAGTCTGTTGTTAGTATGTTAAAGTCTTCCGGTGTAAGTGCGACATGTTTCATGTCTGTTCCGGTGTTTTACCGAGAAAAAGTTTGTCTGCTGAAACAGTCTGAACTTTGAGACCAGTGAACAAACTGGCTGCTACACTCTCTGTGCTTCCTTCTCTGTGTCTGACTCATCAGCGGTCATGAATCAGTCGACGTTAAATAGAAATATTCAGACAAAGCTGGAACAGACTCGACGCTAGTGACAAACACTGAACTGAATCAGCTGCAGGGGTTCAGATTATTTTAGAGAAGTGTTTGTCTTGAAACCACAGATTCATGCTCACTGACAGAAGAGTTAGTCATGTGATCATTGTGGTGACCTCTCAGGGATAAATGATGATTAAAATGTAACCATGATCTTTGTTGGCTTCATTAAAGATAAAAGAGAGAAGTGTTTCAGTTTAAAATCAGAGAAGAGGATTTCTGCTGGACTCTGTCCTGTAAGAGACACAGGATTAAAGTCCAATACAAGATAAAGATCTAAGAGGAACTACAACACATGCCCTATACTTTAAAAACGTCCTCATTTTGAGTCATGTGGAAATAAGTCACATGAATCCTCCCATTGTTTAAACTGAGAGTGTTTGGACAGAAACAGGAAGTTCAGCTCTGAAGGAGTCTGAATCTTCTGCAGGGTAAGAGCTCAACTCTGATTTAATACTGTAGGAGCCTTATTGCTTTTCATGTTCTAATTGTGGTTCACTTTGTAATATTTTGGGTTTGTATGTGGACAGTCTTTATGTTTAAATGATTTAAATAGAAGAGGTTTCTTCATTATTTAAAGTAATTTAATAAGTGTTTAAATATTTACATTAAAATGTATAATTTGGATGTAGGAGACGAATTGAAACAGCTTTAAGTTCATTGGATCTGAAAAGGGGAGGAGCTTGTGGAGTTAATTGGTGTTAATTGAAACTAGCAGAGAGTGAAGTCTCTCAGTAGGGTTACATGGTGCTAGATATTTGTTTGTTTAGACTTTTTAAATGCATGTAAATATCTTAGTCCGACCTACATCGGACCATAACGAACATCTCATCATCGGAAAAGAACACCTCGATAAGTCCTTTGCGTTCTGCGCATGCTCGAGAATTTCACCCGAAGTGGAAGGAGATGACGTAATAAACAGAAGTGTTGTTTCCTTCTGTTGTTATCAGTGCAGCCAAAAGATCCGCTGTTCTTCTAATATGAATTATTAGAATGTAAATAATGTATGTAGCTGTAGCGTCGTCCATCTCCTCGTACGCCATCTTTGTTTAAATGCCTCCAGAGAGTTTGGGTGCGTTAGATTTGTCCCTCCTATCTCCTTTCACTATCCACTTTACCTTAACCCCGCGAAAACGTCATGAGATCAAGGAGAGATGTTAGGAGAATTCATAAAGGACTTAAGGAAAGGCGATCTCGTTGCTCTTTATAATCCGACCGCATTTTCCACTAGGCGACGTCATTAAATGCGACAGGCCGGCGGAGGTTAATGACGTGAGTCTGCCGTGTTGAAACTACAATGTTCTGAAAATAAACTACAAAAAACGCATCTAAACAACTTTTTCTGTGCCTTCTTACCGGTGAAATAATCCTAATCACCACAAGGTTGGGATTGAAATAAAAGAAATATAGACTACCAGGCTACAAGTAATAAAAGTGAAACCATCACCTTCCTGTCCACTCAGAAATCAACGTCAACATAAATATGAAATTAATTGTTACATGTATGTAAGATATAACCTACACATAATGTTTTATACAAATGTACAACTGCACAGCATTCTTAAATGAATGAAATATGTTGAATAAAACATCATCTGATAAAAATGTCTCTTATCTTTTATCTCTGACATGATCTGTGTCTCTTCACGATAATCGTTCATTTCCGTGAACGGTCGGATGCGCGACTCGCTTTAAATGTTGCGGCCGCAAGGAATTGTGGGGCGTCATATCTTATCTCCTTTCGGAAAGGATAGTCCAGTGTATCCTAAGCTAAAGGAGGTTATAAAGGAAGCATTGACCCACCTTTCCTTAACTTTTAGAGGGTGCGTTCGAATTGTTCCTCCTATCTCCTTTCACTAGCCACTTTACCTTAACCCCGGAAGCATTTAAGTGGCAGCCATGATAAGAGCCGTTCGAATTCTCTAAAAGTTAAGGAAAGGTGGGTCAATGCTTCCTTCATAACCTCCTTTAGCATCGGATACACTGGACCACCTTTTACCAAAGTTCAGTTTATTGGTTTTAACTTCCGTTCTGCACCTTGTCCTGTGGCACTAACAAACTGGTTTCATGTTTTTCCAGCACTTATCTCTATGAACTGATTCTACATTAAACCTAGACTCTGTGCTCGGAGGTCTGGTCAGATATCTCAAAGAACAATCTGTTCTACATCAAACATTTCTACTGGAGTGAACAATCTGATTGATGCTGTGTCTCAAAGACTATCAGTTTTTAGATTTCCTGAGCTCCTTGAATGCATCATTGATGATTTAACAAACCAACAATTTAAAAATGGTTTTCATTTCTTCTCGAGACCTGATCTGCATCATCATTTTTATTTGTACAAACTTCAGACCCGGTAATGCCAGAAATTCACAAGAACATCAGTTTTATGGTTCAGACGTCTGAAGTGATCCTGAGAGGAGCCTCTGTGAGAGGAGAGACGACAGAGCTGCACATCTCAGTTACAAGAGAAGCTATAAAGGTGATCATGTTCACAGCAGTGTTTAATTTCTGCATTTCTCTTTCTGTTTTCAGGTGATGTCGTCATTAAATCCCTAAATCTGAGTGAGATGACGTTTGCAGCCCCAGAAAACTTTGATCCTGGAGTTTAAAATGAATTTCAGAAGAAATCCTCGGTTCACGGCTTCATTGCTGGTAAATGATCTTCACTTGTTCCTCCTCATCTTTGTGATCTTTCCCCTGAAGGACTGTATTATTCTGTTCACTGAAAGCTACATCTCATCTTCTGATTGGTTTTTCCCTCTGTGGTTAGTAAATGTGGTTTAGAGATTCCTCTGAGTGGGAAGGTGAAGTGTCAGAGATGTAACCACCAAGTGTCTTATTTCAGCAGCCTCCATCATCCCACATTCAGAGCAGTTTAAAGATAACCTCAAACTCCTGATCAGCTTCATCACCACAGGAATGTTTCTGATGTTTCTTTTTCTCTTCACAGATTTTTATGATGAATATATTCCTAAATCAAACCCTCACCTGCCATTGGACAGAATATGTGTTTGGAAACGAGTGCTGTCCCATGTGTCCCAGCGGTAAAATCGTCAATCTGTCCCTCCAGGATTTCTCTGGATGTTTCTCTGGATGTTTCTTCCTGACTTGTCTGATTTCATGGCAGCTTTTAAAATAAAAAGTTAGAATGAAAGTTATGATGTTTTGAGGTTTTTGTTGTCGTAACACATAACACGTCCACTGCGAGTGGATTGTAGTCAATGCTTTATCTTCAAACATTATCAGATATAAAATCCTACAATGTCTGTTTCCTGATTGTGTGACATTAAAGTTTTGTCTTTTCAACAGGGACTCGAGTAAAAACAGACTGTGAGGAGGACAAAAGTACGTCCTGTCAGCCGTGCACAGAGGGGACTTTCATGAATAAAATGAACGGACTAAAAAAATGTTTGTCCTGCAGAGAATGTGGAGCAGGTAAACTAATGTTTATGTTGTTTTTATTAACTTTTTAATTTAAAGGCAGAAGTTTTATTACTGAGTCCTTGATGAGGAAACTGCAGCTGGAGTGTTGTTCTCTGTATTTCCTGTTTTTTCAGTTTGTTTTTAGAGCAAACCTTAAATCTGAATCTCTCATTGGTTCAGATGTTTTCCTTTGAGTTTACAGCTTGAAGGTGTTTTAAATAGTCAGATTCATCATGTTGCTGTTTAGTCTTAAAGCAGTCGAGTATGTCTGTATTTATCTTTGTGTTGACAGGTTCTGGTCTGAAGATGAAGACGTCGTGTACGATACGATCAGACACAGTTTGTGAACCTCTGGAAGGATTTTACTGCTCAGACTCGAGAAAGGATGCCTGTGAGGATGCGAAGAAACACAGACGCTGTGAACCAGGAGAATACATCAGTCAGAGAGGTGGGTTCATACATGTAACTCCACACACACACACACACACATACACACACACACACACACACACACAAACACAAACAAAATATTCCTCCTGAGAATTGAAGCAATGAGCTGTTTGTGTTATTCCAACATTAAACTGTTCCTGTAGCTACAGATGAACTGGTGACTAAAGGGAAGTTCAAGTTATTGTCAGAAGAGAAGCTGAGAGGACTTGTGTCACAGTGGAAGTGAAAGAAAAGCATGATTACATTCCTTAAGGATGTGAAAACACCGAGATTACTGACCCAAAGATCACTTCCCTGAGTGCTTCATGGGCCTGAAGAAGGTCTTGGTGCTGCAGCATGAAGACCGACTGGCTACTCTCACCAGAGCAGCTGCTGCTGGTTTTGTTGACACAGAAAATAGTAAAAGGGAGCAGCTGATCTGATCAAATCACACTGCATGGGTCTCATTTATAACCGTTGCGTACGAACAAAACGAGGTCTGAAACTGGCGTACGCCTTTTCCCACACAAAGTTTGTGATCTATAAAAACAAACCTGAAAGTAAAATGTGCTCACCGGTATGCAAACTCTGACCCAGGCGTACGTTCATTTTGGAGGCATGGGAAATTGGCAACACAGACGGTGAAGTGGTGAATTGCAGCCAGCAGATACATATTGATATCTCTCCCACATTTTATTTCACTAAATATCAAACTTTACTGACAGATCCACGTCATCAGAATCATTCAAACCGATGGTTTTATTTAGGTTATAATTGCGCATGTAGTGAGCCGTTTCCAATAAGTAACTTTCATTATGAAAATATATAAAAATTAAAAATAAAAGTCTGCCACATACATATTGCATCAGCGCCGTCTCGCCTTCATTATCCCGGACGGACCTCAGAGGACCGGACTTGTACACTAATGTAATCACTGATGTAGAGTTAAAAATTAGACTAACACAAAGACCATAGAGCCACCAGTTTTCATTAATACCTTTCAATATCGTGCATTTATCATCAAGTGTGGTTTTTAGTTTTTATAACTGCTCCCAAAGTTTCTTCATCTGGTACAGATAAGCCACGCTCCAACTGATGTTTGACCAATATTTATTCTTTTCCTTTTGTCAGCAAACACCGTGAAAAACTAAAATGAAGTAAATAAAGACACAAGCATTCATGAGCATGGATGACTATACAAAAGCTAAACAAAATGTCCTTTACAAATAAAAACACAATTACATACCGTGTGCGCCTTCTAACCAGAAATGTTTAGGCTTTGCAGTCTTTTAAAGTTCTTCACAGACGCGTCTCCTTCATCTGTGTCCTACCGTTGGTACTAGCGTCTGGCAGCACGTTTTTATTGCTCCAATTAAACATGTGAACACTGCATGCAGAACACTCAGCGCAATACACAATTAGACCAGTAGGTGTCAGTAACAGAGCATAGAATCTGAACACATTTCAAAATAAAACATTTTCTCTGTAATTACAACAAATCCTGTTCAAAGAAATATAATGTTCTGCGACAGCTACACTGCCACCAAAATTACAAAGATTTATATTCATCATATGTCCCAACCAAACATTTAAATCAAGTAATTTTCGATGAATTAACAATCAATCTTCAAGTCATTAGAGCTTCAATGACATTAATAATATTGACTCTCAACCCAACAAACTATACTCCTTTTTGTATTTATTTTGTCTAATTTTAGTAGTATTTCACTTGTAGTTTAGGATTCATCCTCAACTAAAACCACTAGTTTTTGAACTGGACGTTCAAGAAAAGAAAGTGGCTTCAAGCGTTCACCTTTCTTTCCTAAATCTCTCTTTCCTATTTGGATTTTAACCTTTCGCACAAGACCATCATCATCTTCACTTGTCTCAACTACTCTGGCTAGTTTCCACTCATTTCTTGGAGTATTGTCATCTTTAACAATCACTACATCCCCAACTCGTACATTTCTTTTGGGCGCATGCCACTGTTGTCTTAGGCATATGTTGGTCAAGTATTCCTTGCGCCACCTGCTCCAGAATTGTTCTGTCAGATATTGCACTCTCCGCCATCTTTTCCTGGCGTACAAATCTTCTCTGACAAAATTGCCAGGAGGCGGCAGGGGAAGAGATGTCTTCATCGTGAGTAAATGATTAGGCGTCAAAGGCTCAACACTTTTGGGGTCACTGATTGTATCTGTGGTTAGTGGGCGATTGTTCACAATCGACATGGCTTCATAGAAGAATGTTCTCAGTGAAGAGTCATCTAGCCTTCCTGTGACTTGTGCCAGGACAGACCTCATTACGCTCCTGACTGTCCGGATCTGGCGTTCCCAAACACCACCCCTGTGGCTTGCTTCAGGAACATTCATTAGGAAGTCGTATTGGTTTTGAGCCAGATAGGTGGAAATCCTCTCTTTGTCTAGCTTCAATAGACTTTTCTCCAACTCATTCTTTGCCCCGACAAAATTCGTACCTTGGTCAGATCGAATCTGTCTTACTGCTCCTCTGATTGCTATAAAGCATCTCAAAGCATTTATGAATGCATCAGTAGTGAGATCCTCTAACATTTCAATGTGAATGGCTCTGGAGCTTAAACACGTGAACAACAGGCCATATCGCTTACATTCTTTCCGACCATGTTTTGTATAGAAGGGGCCGAAACAGTCAAGTCCAGTGTATGAGAAAGGGGGTGAAGGATCTACACGGTCAACTGGCAAGTCAGCCATGCGCTGTTCTTCAGTCGGTCCACGTACCTTTCTGCAAGTGACACAACACTTGATATGCTTGGCCACTACCTTACTGGCACCTATTATCCAATATCCGCTGGCCCTGAGTTCGTTCAATGTTTGGCCTCGGCCTTGATGTTGTGTTTTCTTGTGATAATGATCAAGTATTAGTTGTGTGATAATGCCTTCCTTAGGAAGTATTACTGGATGTTTCAGCTCAAAAGATGCAGAAGACTTTCTCAACCGCCCTCCAACCCTAAGCAAGTCATTAACGAGGATGGGATCAAGTTGGAACATCTTATGAGTTTTTGGTAGTTTAGCTGATTTTTGAGTAAACCATTTCAGCTCCTCTTCAAAGTCTTCTCTTTGCGCTGCCTGGATGAGTGCAAAAGATGCCAATTTTCTCTCTTCCACACTAATGGGCCCTGACTTGTCCCTCTTTGCCAGTCTTTTTATCCTTGCGACAACATTGAGGGTTGTATTCCAGTCAGAAAATCTTGAGAACCTTGCAAGAAAGCTGTCATTTTCAAGAGCATTTGTCTTCAGAACCTTTACCTCTGGATCACCAACGAGAAGTTCTGGAGAATGTTGAATCTTGACAATTTCCCGTTCCCATAAAAACTTCGGTCCAGTGAGCCAGTTTGAGTCAACCAAGTCTGCCACCTTGAGACCCCTAGACGCATGGTCTGCTGGATTTTGATCTGTTTCAATGTAGAACCATTGTCTTGGATCTGTAGTGTCTCTTATTTTCTGGACGCGATTGGCAACAAAAACATGAAAGCGCCGAGCTTCATTTTTAATGTACCCGAGCACCACCTGTGAATCTGTCCAGAAAAACTCTTCATCTATCTTCAGCTCAAGCTCTGTTCTGAGGAAGTTGCTTACTCCAGCAGAAACTGCAGCTGCAGTGAGCTCAAGGCGTGGGATGGTGACAATGTTTGTGGGGGCCACTCGGGCCTTACCCATGACCAGTGCACAATGTATTTGTTCGTCGGCAACAATCCTGATATATGAACATTGTCCATAACCACTGCTGCTTGCATCAGAAAAATGATGTAGCTCCATCTTTTGGATTGTACCGTGATTCTCAGGAATGAGACATCTTGGTATTTGAATTTTTTGAAGATTTTTCAGGTCACAGAGCCATGTTTCCCATTTGGTCTTGAGTGCAGGGGGAACAGGCTCATCCCATCCAACACCACGCTTGCACATTTCTTGCAGCACTTGTTTTCCGTACAAGATGTAGGGAGAGAGAAATCCTAGTGGATCATACACACTTGCCACTGTTGCTAGGATTCCTCGTCGTGTGGCTGGCTTTTCTTTGAGGACGACGCTGAATGAGAACACATCAGCATCTAGATTCCACTTTACTCCAAGTACACTCTGCATTGGAACCTCATTGTAGCTGAGATTTACATCTTTCCTGTCACTTGCACGTTCCGTCTCTGGAATGGCATCCAGGACCTCTCTGTTGTTGCACACAAATTTGTGTAAGCGCAGCTTTCCTTTGACACAAATTTCTTGTGCTTCATTGACCAGCTGTTTTGCATGGTCAACTGAATCCACGCTGATGAGCCCATCATCCACATAGAAATGTTTGCGAATGAAGCTGGCTGCCAAAGGGTAGTCTTTTTCATATTCACTGGCGAGATGTTTCATGCCATAGTTGGCACATCCTGGAGAAGATGCCGCTCCAAAAATATGCACCCGCATGCGATATTCCTTGGGCTCAGTGTCTGTGTTCCCATCTTTCCACCACAGGAACCTTATGAAATCACGATCTTCTTGGCTAACATGGAAGCGGTGGAACATTTTCTCCACATCGCACATGATTGCGATTTGACCTTGGCGAAATCTGCACAACACTCCAGCCAGAGCATTGGTCAAATCCGGTCCTGTCAGTAGGTGGTCGTTAAGAGAGGTGCCTTCAAATCTGGCAGAGCAGTCAAAGACAACTCTAATTTTCTCTGGCTTCCTTGGGTGGTACACTCCATGGTGAGGAATGTACCATGTATTACCCTCCTTTGGTGTGCTATCTGCTTCTTCAGCATCACCATCCTCAAAGACACCGTCCATAAATTTCATATAATCCTCTTTGTACTTGGGATTTTTCTCCATTTTTCTTTTCAAATGCTTCAATCGAACTGTAGCAAGCTGCTTGTTGTTTGGAAGCTGTGGACGTTCTCTGAAGGGTAGAGGCATTTCCAGATGGCCTTCCTTATTCTGATGAATGTTTCCATTCAAGAGCTGTAAAAACTGGATGTCCTCTTGAGATATGTTTATTTCTCGATTGTTCATGTCTTGAAAATCTGTTTCCAGCGCTTTGATCACAGAGGCAGGTGTGATAGATGGAAGTTCTTTCACAGAGACACGATGGCAGATCCCTGCCACGTCCAATGAACTAATCCAAGGTTTAATGGATCCCACAATACTCCAGCCTAAGTCAGTTTTGACTGCATATGGATCGTAATCATCTCCTGTTATGACTTTCCTTGGTTTCAGAGCCCTTGCACAGTCAAAACCAATCAGGAGTCCTGCAGGACAGTTCAACAGATCTGGTATCTCTTCTGCAATGCTGAGAAGATGGGTCCACCTTTTTGCTGTCTCACGAGTTGGAATACTATTTTTCTCCATTGGAATGTATTCTCGAGTGTAAGTGGGTGGCAGCTCAATGTACTCGTGTGAATGATATCCTCTTACTATGAGTCCTTCCACCTTTTGACAATGCACGATTGAACCCCTATCAGTCATTGTTGTTAACTTTAGCTTAACAGGTTCTGTGTTTACCTGAATTTTTTCACAAATGTCTTGGTCAATAAATGTATTACTGCTTTGTGTGTCCAGTAATGCGTACACCAAGGTTTCTGGGCTGTTTCCTGCTGCACAAGAAAGCCACACAGGAACAATCATCGAAGTGCGGTCACTGTTTCCCACTCTCACACTGCATGAAACAGAGGAAGCACTGTCCTCTTGTGGTGGTGTTTCAGACCTTTCTCCTTGAGGGCGTTCTTCATGAAGCGGAGAGGGATGGCTTCGCCTGCAAATGTTACAAGTGACTCTCTGACGACAATTTTTGGAAATATGGCCAACTCTGAGGCAACCGAAGCACATGTTGTTTTCAATGATGAATTTTTTCCTTTCTTCAAGAGGTATCGCCACAAATTTTCCACATTTATAGATAAAGTGCTGTTGTTGACAGTAGATACATTGAATTTGCCTTTTATTTTGAGTTGCAGGATAGCTGGGTTTGGAACTTTTGTCACCCTGAGACGTACCTGTGGCCCTTGGAGTGGGTTTTGGATTTTTAGAGACCTTTGTTGAAGCTACTAGGACACTGGCTTTCAGACGTTTCTGTTCCTTCTCAGGCTTTTCGCATGTGTGCTTTAATGCATACAGGGAGGAAACTGGATTGCATGCTATGCGCGCCTCTTCGGCTACAAAGTCTGCAAATTCTTTGAAACCCGGATATGCCTTCCCTTCATCCAGTGTTCTAGTAACGTACCGGTTCCAGCGGGTTGTTGCCCAGTCAGGAAGTTTCAGTAATAATTTCTGATTTTCCTCACAATCATCCAAAACCCTGAGACCTTGCACATGGGGAATGGCATTCTTACATGAGATGAGGAAATCACTGAACTCTCTTAATTTAAGAGATTCTTTTGGTCCAATCTTTGGCCAGCTGCTCAGTTTTCCCCGGAAAGCTCTTTGAACTACAAAGGGGTGGCCATAGCGTTTGTTCAGAGCGTCCCAAGCCTGTGCATACGCTTCCGCATCACTCCGATAAAATGTTCCTTCTAACACACAAAGTGCTTCTCCACTTATGTATTTTTTCAAATAGAACAACTTATGTGCTGGATCTGTACAACTTGTCTCAATTAGAGCCTTAAAGCAGGTGCTCCACTCTGTGAATTTGAGAGGGTCTCCTGTAAACATAAACGGCTCTGGTGCTGGAAGTCTAGTCATTGCCAGGGATTCTTTCAATGCTTGGACTAGCGAGGCTTCGCTTTCCTTTTGCTCTAGTTTCCTGTCAGAGTAGTGAGGAACTGGAAAACTCTGGGGAATCTGGTTTGATTTAACTTTAGAGCAAGGAAGGGCTGTTGAGCTTTGGGGAACTTGGGTGCATGGAGCGCTGTTGTGCTGCATTGGAAACTGACTTACAAACAAAGTACTTTTTACTTCAATATCTCTTATTTCAGCATTCAATTTTGATTCCTCTTCTGCGTACACATTGTATTCAGCCTCTATGACTTCAAGATCCCTTTGTTCTTCCAACAATTTTAACTTCTCTTGCTGAGCTAGAACCTCTTTTCTCTGAGCAGAGATTTCCATCTCCCTGTTTATTTCAGCCCGTTTTGATGCCAAACGTGCAGCTGCATCAGCCTTCTTTGCAGTTACATGGCTTCCTTCCTGGCTATGACTTTGCTGACTACTCAGTCCAGCTCTAGAAACAGTTGATCCATAAATTGACTTTGCATCTTCTCTTTGGAGTAACTGAAGGAGTGATTCTTTAACAGCCGACGAGTCAAACTCCTTGATATCAACATCTGCATACCGGCTTTTCAGGAGGAGAGTAATTTCAGTAGTAACTGAAGTGCAGCTATCCATCTTCCTTCTTATGTCTTGAGATGGCATGGTAAGTGCACGTAAACTCTCATACTCTTGTTTTAGTTCTGACTCACATTTTTCTACAGATTTAAACATTTCACTTAACTCAGTTTTAGAGCATTCTTCCTTAAGTTTAGATCTTGTGAGTTGAACCTCTGCTTTAAAGTTTACATACCTTGACATAAACTTTCTTTCCTTTTTTGTTATTTCAGTTCTTTTAAACTCAAGCATTTTTTCTGTTGGATGTTTTTCCCTTTCTGATCGTCTAACCTCTGTTTCAACTTGAGAAGGTGGTTGGAACAATCCTATCTTCTGTATTTCAAGATCTGCACAAATTTCTCCTACACGGGTTTCAATTTCTTGTCTTTCTGAGTCCTCAAGTTCAGTTTCTAATTGCTCTTGCAACTGTGCTTTCTCATATTCTAGAGCTGCAAGTACTTGCTTTAATGTGTTTTCTGATGTACTCTGCTCCATTTTCAACTGTAGTTTGAACTAACACCTCTTAAATATTATATAGTGAAAGATTACTTAGAAAACATTAGAAGAATATACTGTCTAAATTATTGAACAATATCAAACAAGTAATACAGTTCTGATAAATTTACAAGAGCTCAGTTTTCGCTTTACATTAACTAGGAATTAACCGTTTCTAAACTTGAAAGATACTCTGACCTGGTATTCCAAAGGTGTTGTGATTTATTTGCAGAACTGCACTGTCCAAAACTGTTGTTTTATGGTCCCTTTTCAATCGAGCTGGATTAGACACATGTAGCTCCAATGTCCAGCTGATTCACGAATATGTAGGCAGATCTTCCATGTGGGCTGCTGTAATGAAGTCCTTGAAGCATGGCCGTCCAGGAATCGTGCTGCTCTCTCCTGGAATGGCTACGTTTTTCACTATAACTGCTCCCAAAGTTTCTTCATCTGGTACAGATAAGCCACGCTCCAACTGATGTTTGACCAATATTTATTCTTTTCCTTTTGTCAGCAAACACCGTGAAAAACTAAAATGAAGTAAATAAAGACACAAGCATTCATGAGCATGGATGACTATACAAAAGCTAAACAAAATGTCCTTTACAAATAAAAACATTTTCTCTGTAATTACAACAAATCCTGTTCAAAGAAATATAATGTTCTGCGACAGCTACAGTTTTAATAAAGATTCCTGCGTCAAGACGCACAGAGCGCACAGAGACACGGCGGTGGCTTCACACATTTCACCTTCTCGTTACTCAGCATGTCTTCATCAGCAGCACGTATTTATTCTGTAAATAATTCAAGTGTGGACATTAAGTTGGGGCATCTCTGAAACGATCATTAAGCCATATATTTTATCATAATTAGTCACAGAGCAGACGGAGTTTCCTACAGAAAAAATGTGGCCAACAATTAAATGTTTTTGTTCGTTGATCAAACCTTTGATTAATAATATCATACAGTGAGGGAGACTGCTGACTGATGTGTCCTCTCTGCCACTATATTAAGAAATCAGTGTGGGTCCCGTAAACATGTAAACATTGCAGATATTCTCGTGCGTAATGATGAACGGTGGATGTTTTGACACATAGGACAAGGTAAATGCAGCAGTGACGTGGTGTCATTCTCTGATTTTTCTTCAGTTCATGATCCTCCTGCTGCAGCAAATTACCGACATTTTAACCTTCACTTTATTCACAAACTCCTCCGTTTCTGGGTCAGAAAGTTTCGTTTCTTTGTCTAAACTTCCGGGATCCAGCACTCGAAACCTCTGATCTGCCCCCTCGTTTGTATGCATTTTCATTCACGAGCTGCTTTGCATTGACCGTTTATGGTTGATTGTGGGCGTGTAGAGGGCGGAACATGGGACTAATCTATGTGCGTACATTTCCAGGTGGATCGTGATTTATAAAGGGAACATTGCGTGCAGGTGTGTGTACGAACGGTTTTATAAATCTGAATCATTTTGTGCGCACGCCATTTCCGGGTTTTTGGCGCACGTACATTTTTAGTATGGATTCTATGCTCTCTTTTATAAATGAGACCCCTGGACATTTTCCGAATAGTCACAGGTCAGTATGCAGTACGTACTATTCAGTATGGAGTTTCAGTATACTGAACTTTCATGGTCATTCAGTATGCATTTTTTGGGTCCACCTCAGTATACTGAACATTTCAGTATGAATACTAACTTCCGGGTTTTATGCAGTATGGATCGGATGCGTGCTTTCAGGAAATGAATTGTATTTTACCCACAATGCTGTGCGAAATTAAACATAAATCGTCACGTCACGTCCGCCTCCAAATCAAAACAAACGGGCATGGATTAATTGAAACAATTTTTAATCTAGAGTTAAAGTCCCGACTGAAATCACTACTTTTAATTAACAACAGAAAATATAACAAATATCAGCATTATTATAAAACCTTTCCCTCTCTATTTAAATAATAATTTCACTATTTAAATGCGTCTTTATTGGTTTATTTTACTTTATATTCCGTATATTAATGTCTTTCATTTGTTCTTTCCTTTATGTACTGTATGTTATTTAGTTATTTAATCTGTCTTTTACTTGATTTACATTGTGATATTGTTTTGTTTACCTGACTGTATGTGCGCATTACTCTTCTTGAAGAAAGCTAAACAAAACAAAAAACAACAATGGGTGAATGCGGCTGGTTCGGGAAACATAAATGACGTCACTTCCTTACTGAATGAATCAGAAGTAGGCACAAATATCTGCCTACTGTGTGTGCATACTGTGTGTGCCTACTATTCGCACAGCATTGTGGGTGGTAAAACACAATTCATTTCCTGAAAGGATGCATCCGATCCATACTGCATAAAACCCGGAAGTTAGTATCCATACTGAAATGTTCAGTATACTGAGGTGGACCCAAAAAATGCATACTGAATGACCACGAAAGTTCAGTATACTGAAACACCATACTGAATAGTACGTACTGCATACTGAACTGTGACTATTCAGAAAGGGCCCTGGTCTTCACACAACATGCTTTCTCTCTCTGGATGAATTCATGCGCCATCTGGTGGCAGAACTTGTAACTTTAGTGTTTGATATTAATCTTATTTCCAGACACACATATTAGTGAACTTATTTCCTTTGGTTTGTTCAGAGTCTCTGATTGGTTCATATTTTAGACTGCATGGATGATATGTCTGCAATATTTCATACATGAAATGAAAAGTTATCAAAGATTGACATTTAATCAAGTTTAGAAAGATACTTTTTCTTGGTATCAGGTGAAATTGTTCTGTGAATAAGACTTTAATCTTTAATCTGGAATTCAGACTAAAAAATGTTTTCAGGTGTTTCTTTCTGAGATTCTACTTTAAAGATCTCATCATGTATTTAGTTTAATATTGAAAACTGTCACTGTGTGTATTTCCTGCAGGAACTTCCTCCACAGACACCGTGTGCTCCACCTGCTCTGATGGAACATTTTCAGACGGGACGTTTCCATCTTGTCAGAAACACAAACAGTGAGTGAAGCTTCACATCACACATGGACTCTCCAGATGTTCCTGTAATAACTGTCCCTCTATCATTACAGATGTGAATCAGAGGGTCTGCTGCTGCTGAGAGCAGGAACTGAGACAGAGGACGCTCAGTGTGGAGATATACCATCAGACAAGACTGCACTGATAGTCGGTGTTGTTGTTGTTGTTGGTGTGATGTTTTTAGTCTCTGGACTTGGAGTGTGTTATTTCAAACGGAGGAAGATTAGACATCTAATCTCAGGTAAGGTTTCCACTGTGACAATGAAACATGATCATGTTTATTTTATAGATATTATGGTCTGTCTCATCATTCATTTGATTTTTATTTCTAATGTTTTATTCCAGGAAACATAAAAGAAACACTCTCTCACCAGGTATGTTTTAAACTCTCTTTACTCTCAATCTGTTTTATGTTCAATATTTTAATAAAGTCTGTCTTATTAATGTTTCCCATACAGGAAGGTGTGAACCTTAGAGATCAAACCCTGAAGAGTCTGAAGTCAGATGACTCCAAAGAGTCGAAGGTGAGCCAGCAGAGCTTTGATCAAATGTTCACTGACTGACTGAGATCAACTCTGTCCTGTTTTTACAGATTTACTAAATGTTTGATTTAAACTAAATCTCTTTTCTCCTCAGACGGTTCAGATTGAACTCCTGCAGAGTGAATCATCTCCAGGATCCTGACACACTGTTGATATCTGTTTATATGTATATCTGTTTTTTTATCTGTTCCAGTTTTGTTTTTGAGACGATGATTGAACACAAACACTTTCATCAGCGCTCCATCGGCTCTCTCACCATCAAGTTTAAATCTTTTAGAAATTAAAGATTGTCCCTTTTATTTCTTGGGCCGGCTGTGGATCAGTGATGGTCGGTCGTCTCCCAAGTGAAAGGTCGGGGGTTCAATCCCCAGCTCCTGCAGCAACATGTTGATGTTTCTTTGGACAAAACATTTAACCCCAAATAACTCCCTCTGCTGCATCATCAGGGTGTGAATGTGTATAGATGAGTGTGAGCTGAGATGAGATCAGATGTTTTTATCATGATTTTTATTATTTTTTTATTGTTCCTTGTATATTTGTTCACTTTATACATCCAGTCATGTAAAAAAAAGCTTTAATTGTACTGAATGTTAAAATAATTCATGTGATGTGTTTCTGTTAAACTCTTTATTTCTGATTGAACTACATGTATGACACGAGATGTCAGAGCGCTGTGTGAGGTTACATGTCCCGTAGACTCTTTATGTTTTTGATTCTGTTTTCAGAAAATAAATCAAGTTAATGTTTTTAAATATATTTTTATATCCTTTAGGCCAGAGGTGGGCAACTGGCAGCCCGGGGGCCACATGGGCCCTCGTCAACCCTCAATGTGGCCCTCAGGTCAATTTTTATATATCAAAACATGAAGAAAACATGACAAAATCTGCCATGAACTATTTCCATCATAATATTTGATCACTGGTATATGTTGAGTTAAATTTGAGACATAATTGACTGTTATCGTTTTTGTATACTACAATTTGGCCCCCTGGCAGTCAGAATTAAATGAATGTGGCCCTTGCTGTGACCAAAGTTGCCCATCCCTGCTTTAGGCCAACTTGTTTTGGTCTCGGGAGGAGAGGCTTCAGTCTTTGTTGAAGTGGTCGCAGGTTTGAATCCAGGGCCCCAGTCCTCGTGCGTGGTTCAAATAATCAGAGCTGATGTCCTTTTAGCCTGATTTGATGAACGTTATGGTTAAAGGTTGACTAAAGCCTGACTCACTGCGATTTTCCCCGATTGTGTAAAAGTCGGGGTGGCATGTCGGCTCACACTGTAAGACTGAATAGTTTACGACGCCCGACCAGACCTTGAGATTGACGTGCTCACACTGAACGAGTGAAATCGAGACGGTGCGTTGAAAGTTGTTAATAAAGTTTCATTTGAAAAAAACAAAGGACGAGGCATATCCACAATTACGAAGGTAAGATCATTAATGTGAATGTTAGCATGTTTGTGTACTGGCATAATGTGTAGTAAGTGCTAACACTGTGTTTCTATTTGTTTCTTTCTATCACTGTCACAATTTTCAATGTCAGTATGAAAGAAGGATTCCAGCGGAGAGATTAGCGTTAGAGCTGAGTGCTTCAGATCAATGAGGACAAAACAAAAGCCTCACAGTCTGAGTGTAAGGGAAAGTTATGCAGCAGGTTCATGACAGATTCCTGTTCATCAAATCAAGTTTCTGTGAATCATATAGGTGCCACGAGTACTGCTAAAAGCTACTTATAAATATATACATCATTTGATAAACAATTCATAACATTACTGTGTGAAAATAGGCAATGGGATTCACAGAAACTAGATACTAACAGTCTGTGTTTTACCACTTCTCAATATTATGTGCTTCTTCTCATATTTATTAGTAAAGAGAGATTGAGATCAGATATTGTTTGGCTAAATGTATTTAGTTATTATCTTCCTTTTTCTATAATTGTTCCTTCTATAACACATTTTCATTAAGTATTTAAAGTTAAACTGCACTTGCAGCAAGTACAGTATGTATTGTACAACATTGTAACACATTTGTGTATTTTCCCAGATTGCACTAAGGGATACCCGTCCTGTGCAGCTACAAAGCTGCCAGTGTACCTGTGTGGCTGGTGCAGCCTTGTGCAACCATGTGGCAGCACTATTATACCAGACTGCACACTATTCTCAGCTCAACATCACCACTGTCCCCCCAGTGCACAGCTGCACAGAGACAGAACAGCAGTGGCATAAACCAAGAACCATGGTATGCTAACTTTATGACATACTGTGAGGTTATGTAAAGTTATTTGTCCTTGTTTTTGGAAAAAACGTTTTTTTTGTCTAACTGCAGGGTGTTAAACCTGGTCCTGTAAATGAAATGGTCATCCTTTCAGCCAGACCCAAGGAAAGAAGACTTGCACAGGGAGTCAGGTTATTATTATTTATATATTTTTTGTCATGATTGTTTCTGTAATTATTATCATTTGTGAAAACATTTGAGTTAAAAATCATACACAGACACAAGATCAAAACATGCACATTACCAACATATACATAGACATGAGGTAGCAGTTAAGAAAAAAAGGTGTAGCTCTTGTCCAACACAGAGTTCACATTATTTTACCAGAAGTGTAATGTGCCTTTATGCAGTGTTCGGTATAGTTAGGGTAAAGACTTTTTTAAATAAATGAATACATAGGTAGAGAGAAAATAAATGAATAAGCAAATAATTGCCCAAGCACGCTTCAACCCTAAAGTCCAGTTCATTTGACCAGTGTGACCGCTCTGTATCGTACTCAGGCATGGTACACTTCCTTGGCTTTGGCACACTTCAGAGAGGTGTGCTTCAGCACGGTACACTTCATGCACGAGCACAAGCACGCGGGTAAACAACACTGACAGCCTTCATTCTGGAGAAATCCAGAGTTTGTATCTGACTAACATGACACAATATAAGACACAAAGTAGCTGTCATGTTCTCTGTGCTGTTCTCCGATGTGCGGCCGCGGACTCGACTGCGCGTCTCTCTCTCTCTCTCTCTCTCTCTCTCTCTCTCTCTCTCTCTCTCTCTCTCTCTCTCTCTCTCTCTCGAGTCCGCCTGTTTGTAAACTGAGCATGCTTCATAATAACATAAAGCGTGCATGCTGGGACCATGTACATGTTCTTTTGTCTGCACTGAACATCAGCAGCTCCACATGATGTCATTGGAAACATCCTTAGAAACAGCACATAAAATTGAATCTAGTACAAAAGAGCAGAGCTCCTGCATTGAGTGGCACCAATTAAGAAGATACAGAGTCACATCCTCCAAATTTAGAGAGATCTGTCACACCAGAAGTCACAGCTCTGCTGTAAATCTTGTTAAAAGGCTACTAAGACCCAGCCATCAGACTGCAGACAAGAGGAGGGGGCTTGAAATGGAGCCTGCAGCTGTAGAGGAGTACTGCAGAGCAAGGGATGTGAACCACTACCCTTGTGGGTTCCTCATCCACCCCGACGCACCATGGATGGGATCATCACCTGATGGTGTTGTCTATGACCCACAGGGGCAACCAGTCTTTGGCCTCCTAGAAATTAAATACCCAAATGTAGTGATCTATGTGGACTGCCCTTATATAAAGATCAGTGAGGGCACACACACACTCAGAAAGTCCCATCCTTACTTTTGGCAAATCCAGGGCCAGATGCTGATTTCCGGTTTAGACTGGTGTGACTTTGTTGTCTATACACAGGAAGACATGTTTATCCAGAGAATTCCCCGAGACAAGGAAACCACCATCTTTTTCTATGTGTACCTACCCACTTCCTTAGATAGCTAGACTGAAATTAGACTGCCAAGCAAAAATGCTCAGTAGGAAGCAAAGGCGTCAGCAGTGTGTTCTCCATGATGGATTCAATTTTAAATGTATGTTGTTGTTTTGCACTAGGTTCATTATTTGGTTATAATGTTTCCATTGTGCTTAAAAATGAAATGTTTTACACTTGTGAGAATGTATGTTTTGCAATACAATGTGATCGATAGCATGGGAGTGTTTCATGTATAAATGTCATTTCTAAAGAAAAGAAGGTAAGCAAAAGAAATCTGGGTCCAAGTTAAATTGGTCAAAGTGAATGTATTTCAACAAACCAATATTCAATGACTTCAACAACACCAAACAGATTTAATGTTAGTATATACAGATAATTACTATTTACAAATTAACATTTTGCCCTTAAAAGAATACAAAACAGATTTCAGTATCGTTAATTGGAACCACAGTGATCAGGATACTTGCGCGTGCCCGTCCTACATGAAAAGGGAGCAACGTGGATCACAAATCCTGATTCTCTCTGTGATTATCAATGGAGAATTTAAAGGAAAGCGCAACATTTTTTACACAACTTGAACCGCAAACCATCATTGACGAATATGAAAACTTCATTTAACAGCCAAATCAAACACCTCGGCATCAGCAAAGGCCAGACGAGCAGCTTGGCAAGCGATTGCAGACAAATTAAATGTGTAAGTGTAAAGAATATGCTAATTGGCTGTACACTGTTCCTGTCAAAATAAACAAATAAATAAAAGAAAAATCCTCAAAAGCAACGAATCAAGATTACAGCTGACCCTCTGCACCCCCTTTGCTCGTAGTATGAACTCTTGACTTCAGGGTGCAGGTACAGAATGCCCCGGATGAGGACTAAAAGAGGCATTACATCTTTAGTACCACACAGTATTCAGCTGCTTAATAAGCTTTGATTATACAGGATGAACTCGGCACTCTGCACTTTATTTCACTTGCTACTGAAATCACTCAGTTAATCATGCGATGCTTTACTGTGTTCTTGTTGTCCTGTAAATGTTTGTTTGTATAGTGTGTTTTATGCTCTCTGTGCAAGGCAGATTCCTCTAGGGGCAATAAAGGTTTCATTCATTCATTGAAAAATGTCTGCAGTTCAGCTAGAGATACCAGAGAAGAAGTGAGACTTAATTATATAATTATAAATACCTTCAGAAACAATTTTGACTTTTTATGTTCTTGTTCCTCTTTTGAAGAGCGTAGGCAGACGCTACAGTGTCCCTCTGGCCCAAAAAACATCTAAAAAAATGATTTTGTTACTGTTGGGACAGACAATAAAGTTTATCTATCTATCTATAAAAAGATTTGACTAAATCAAAGTGTCTGATTCTTGAACAATAACATCAAACTATTGAATATCTGTGCTCTGCTGACCTCTGGTGGTCAAAAACAGAACTGTTTGAGTGTCTGTTATTTTAACTTCACTCTGAGCTAACAGTTCAAATATTTGTAAGTTAAAGGACAGTGAGAACTCTGAGGTCAAAGGTCAAAAGCTCAGTTCTGTTTCTGAAGTAAAGCTCTGTGTTACTTACTGAATATATCACCTGGAGGAAGAACTCTGAATACTTTTTTTATTTCACTTGAGCTGATCCATGTTTTACTCTCTGCTCGAGTCATTTCATATTTGTCTGATTTTATTCCTTTTTAATTAATCATTGATAATCAATTAGTGAAATTGTACAATAACACTTTAGACATTAAATATATAAAACAGTAAGACTTAAATTCAATTGAGCAACACAGATTAATAAGGGTTATAGAGGGAGAAAATATAAAAAAATAAGTAGAGAGTATTGTTCACTGTGGATCAGGAGCGCCCTCTACTGGACAACCTTCATGATGACACCATATCTAAATGATCCTAATGGTGGTTTCTCCATTAAATATTTTGTAAAATGTTTTGTTTTTATATCAGCGCATATATTAAAAAAAATCACCAAGGATACATTTTCTTACTTATCGAGGTCGGGTCGCTGTGGCAACAGGAGAAGTACGTCAACCCAGACTTCCTCCCCGTCAACATTTTCCAATTCTTCCTGGAGGATTCTGAGGCGTTCCCAGGACTGAAAGGATATCCCTCCAGTGAACTCTGGGTCTACCCCAGGGGGTTCTCCTGGTCGGGCATGCCCGAAAAACCTCCAAAGGGAGACGTCCAGGAGACCCAATCAGACGCCCGAAACAACTCAACTGTCTCCTTTAGATGTGAAGGAGTAGCGGACACTTTTTCAGTCACTACCCATAATGCATCTTTTTACAGTCTATGGCGTGACCACAGAGGGTTGGAATGAAGATCGGTAATGAAGATCTGCCACCCCACAGGCATTGTCCCAGACCTCAACGTGGCATTGAAGAGACGTATCAGCCAAGACAGCCCAACAATGTCCAGAACCTTTAGCATCTCAGGGCGACTCTCATCCACACCTGGTGCCACTGAGGAGCTTTCTCAGTGACCTCTGCTAAGGTTAGGGGGTAAGGTAAGGTTCACCCCAGATCTTCAGACTCTGCCTCCCCTTCAGAGGATGTGTTGGTTGGGTTCAGGAGTTCCTCAAAGTATTCCTTCCACCACCCCACGATGTCCCAAGTCCGGGTCAGCAGTTCTCCATCCCTGCTGATAACAGCCCGGGGAAAGCCCTGCTTTCCCTTCCTGAGCCGGAGAACGGTTTGCCAGAACTTCCTTGAGGTGATCCGAAAGTCCTTCTCTGTAGCCTCCCCGCAATCCTCCCACACCAGAGGAAGACCCCGGAGAAACAAGAAGAAACAAATTGAGACTCTCACACAGTTCTGTCTTTGACCACTAGAGGTCAGCAGCAGTACACAGCCATAAAACTAACATTTAAGAATCTGACACTTGGATTTAAAAGTTCATGAAAAGCATGTGATTAAGGTTAGATAGATAGATAGATAAATAGATACTTTATTGATCCAGAGGGAAATTCAAAGCATCCAGTAGCAGGTTACAAGACGTACATGACATGAAACATTTGTTACAAATTAAGCCGCAAAAAAATGCCGCAAAACCGTCGCCCCCCCATACATATATATTAACCCGATAAAAGATTTAAAGAATACCCCTAGATGAAAACAAACTTAAACTGTGGAATTAAAAAATAGACTTATACAAGAAATGTACAGAACCCGTGCAGGGATAAAAATATATGTGTAATTTAAAGCAAGAACCTTTAAACAGTTGAGGGAAAAATCTGTAATTAGACCTGAATATAAAAAAAATAAAAAAGTGTTGACCTTCTGAAGTTGTGTTGTTTATATTCGTACAGCAATGTTTAAAAAAGCAGATAGTGCAGAGTTATCAAAAACAGACATTAAATTAAATAACAGGCAGTGCAAACATTAAATTAAAGGTGCTATTTAAGTAATTGAGGTGATCATTAAAGTATCCAACTAGAGGCTGACTCTCTTGGGACAGCTGTGCAGATGGGAAATGGAAAAAGGAAGATTTAGTCCAAGTGTGTGTTTTCCCCCTGCCATAACCGTGAGGTGTTGTACAGACGTATGGCCAGGGGGACAAAAGAGTTCTTAAGTCTGTCTGTGGAACAGGATTGTGACAGCAGTCTGCCACTGAACACACTCCTCTGCCTGGTGAAGGTGCTGTGCAGAGGGTGGTGGGTGTTGTCCATGACGGAGAGCATTCTGTTCAGGGTCCTTCTCTCTGCCACTGTCACTAGAGAGTCCAGCTCTGTGACCACCACAGAGCCAGCCTTCCTCACCAGTCTGTTCAGCCGTGCTGCATCCCTCTTCTTGTTGCTTCCTCCCCAGCACACCACAGTATAGAAGAGGACACTGGCCACCACCAACTGGTAAAACATCTGCAGAAGCTTCTTTACAGATGTTGAAGGACCCCAGCCTTCTCAGGAAGTACAGACAGCTCTGTCCCTTCCTGCAGATAGTGTCCATGTTTGATGACCAGTCCAGCCTGTCGTCCAACTGCAGCCCCAGGTACCCGTAGGCCTTGACCACCTCCACGTCGACCCCCCCCCGATGGAAACAGGTTGGGGATGTGGCTTGTTCCTTCGGAAGTCCACCACCATCTCCTTGGTCTTGGAGGTGTTCAGCTGCAGATGGTTTGAACTGCACCACGTCCCCTATCAGGCTCCTGTACTCCTCCTCCTGTCCATCCCTGACACAACCAACTATCACAGTGTCATCCGAGTATTTCTGCATGTGGCAGAGCTCAGAGTTATACTGGAAGTCAGAGGTATACAGGGTGAACAAGACAGGAGAGAGCACGGCCCCCTGTGGTGCTCCGATGCTGCTGACCACAGAGTCAGATGTGCAGTCCTTCAGTCTGACGTACTGTGGTCTCTCTGTGAGGTAGTCCGTGATCCGTCTCACCAGGTGCGAGTCCACCCTCATCTCGGTCAGCTTGTCTCTCAGTAGGAGGGGGTGGATGGTATTAAAGGCGCTAGAGAAATCAAAGAACATGATTCTCATCACGTCGCTCCCTTTGTCCAGATGAGAGTAAGCCCTGTGTAGTAGATAGAGGATGGCATCGTCCACGCCTACCTTCGCCTGGTAAGCAAACTGCAGTGGATCCTGGGCATGGTGGACCTGGGGTTAAAGGGTTACTGGGACTAGAAAAGTCCACCAAAGGACTAAAATACAGTTCAGTTCAGATTAAAAACCAAATTTCCGTCTACTTATTACCATAGTGTAATACTAACTTTTGAAAAGGCTTCCACCTGAATTGTTTGTTTTGATGTACATTGAGCAACAAGTCATGATGGACAAAGTGTGAGGTATTGTCTTCATGTCTGTTTGCCTTTTTGTTTGTTTGTCCCCTTCAATGACATTCATTAATCTTCCTGTTTTATTATTATCTTTAATTCATTTGTTGTTTGGACCACAAAATATCATTTCCCAGCATTTACTTTATAAAGTGATGATAAAAAACAGAAACAATGCAAGTGATAGAGAGCAGACATCAGAACCATGGACAGAGTCAGAACAGAAATAAAATGTGAGACACAAATACATATTAGAAATAATCTGAAGAAATGTATTAAAACAGAGATGATTCTTTTTTCAAATGAATTGTAATTTTTTATTGTGATTATTTTTCAAATGATTTGTTTCTGTGGGAGGAAACCGAAGTGCTCAGAGTAAACCCACACCACCCAGGACTCCATGTGGGCTCACATGTCGTCTATGCTTTCTATTATAACAGAATGAGATCTTTATAGTTCTACTTTTCATATAGAGAATTATGTCATCTTACTGAAATTATTTGGGTTTATTACACTCTAAGATTTCATAATGTTTGTATTTTTAATGAAATTTTGTGTATCAAAATAAATATCTTTTTTTTAATTTACTCTCAGCTCCATCCAACCGTCTGCAGAGACTGGCTGCAGGACTCTTTCTTTACACTTTGGAGGATACGACAGATTTGATGTGGCTGGAGGAACTTTCTGAGTCATGTGTTTCATAAATAAACATGTTATAATGTAGACAAGTATAAATTAGTCCCACCTGTGTATATTTGAGAACATTGCCTTTTACACGCTGAAGAAGAGCATCTGCTCGAAACGTCCTTGTGTCAATTAAAATAAAAATGTAGCTTGACGTTGAAAAGGAGTTGAGCATGTTTTCTCCATGATTTCTCAGACTGCAGACAGATACTATTGGATGGTTCTACTTTTAATGCTTTATTTTGAAGGGCTGAAAAACGAAAGTTACATTTTCAGCGACGCCATTTGGAGCATTAAGGTATGTGTGTCCGTGATTTTCTTTCCATATTTTATTAAGTTAAAGACTAAACAACATTGGAGAACAGTGTAAAAGTGAATCTTTGTTGTTTTAAAGTTAAAACTCTTCTGGTGTGAAATGTTATAAATCCTCTAATGATCACTAAATGAACACAGAGGATCCTGAGACACTCAGACTGTCTGACACTTTAGACTTTATGGAAATACATGAAAATAACCTCAAACTTCAGGGCAGACATAAGGACTACAACAAGAAGACTCATAGGGAGAAAATGTTGAAGTTATTTCTGAACATGAAGTCTTCGTGACTTCCTGACTGTTGTTGACGAGTCTTGTAATCTTCCAGGAAATGGCTCCTCAACAAACATTTCTCTGGTCTCTGTGCACTTCATTATAGTTTGATGATAGATTGGTAAATGACACATTCAAATATAAAGTTTGGACAATGTTGATTGAAACTTTCAGTGCTGGAATGTTTCAAAATGCACTGTGGATTTTTGATAGAGAAATGTGAAAGTTGGAGAAATGTACACATTCAGTGGTATATGTTCATAACTCTATACATAACAAACTGTCCTCGGAGGAAATTTGGTCCCTGTAAAACTGTTGGAAGATAAAATGCTGTGCGAGAAGTTGTGGTGGAGGGCCCGCAACAGTGAAACACTCTCTGGTAACTTTTTAGCTCCAACAGTCTTCCAGGGACCCATTTTTAAATTTGAATAAAGTTTGTGTATTCAGTTCAGAAAATATTACAAAGAATTGTTTCACCACTCCAACTTTCAACTTTCACTACCAAATCTACATTAACTAATTAACAGAAAATAAATTCCATACATCAAATAAAGAAAACAAAAATCAGGTGAACATAGAAATAGCTCAGGCAAGGCAAGAGACATTAAAAGAGCAAGACTTTAGATATATCCAAATCAAGTTTTTTGGCCTTTCTGTTCTATTTTCCATATATTTTAATGATTTAAAGTAATTGACTAAATAACACAAAGACATAAAAAGAGGGGTTGATGTTTTTTTCATTTACAAGTATAAATTTACCCAAAATTATAACAAGGTTAACAATGTCTGAATATAATAGAGGATATCTTTATTAGAAAATGTAGGAATGTTATCAATCTTTAAAGACAACCAGCTGTGGATATCAGCCCAACATGTTTTACTGTATGAGCAGTCAACAAATAAATGTTCCAAGGTTCCTACCTCTGAGGAGCAAAAAGCACAGGCATCTACTTCAAAATGGAGCCTTTTGTGTAAAAAATCACAAACTGGGTCGATTGCACATGCAACTTTAAAATGTGTTTCTTTGAGCGTAGGAGTAACTGGACATGACAGATAAAAAGAAAAACACAATTTTCTCAAGGTGTCGTCAAAGTTACCAGAGCTAGTATTGAAGTCTCTTGTTTTTCTGTTTAAAGACTGTTTCAGCGTCTATCAAACAGATCAACTTCACCAACTTTTAAACAAGAAAGGTACACACAGAGAATATGACATGTTACTTTAGATCATTTGTTGTAAATTCTTCAAAGGTAAATAGGTATCCCTCTTTATTCAGTGAATGCCAATTTTTCTAACATCATATTTAATCCATTCCCATTTATTCAATGGGGATAAATAACTTTGTAGTTCGACCTTTTTGATTAAGGAGAGGGTCCTTTTGCAAAATGAGTTGCTTTTTAATACACTATTGTTACACTTCCAGATTAAAGGCCCTTATTTTAGTATGTTGTTATTGTATTAACTACATAGAGTCATTACACAGTGATCAGTAAGAGAAGGACAGATGTCACAGTCTGAGGACATATCGACTAGATTGCTCGTTATTAGCCAAAAGTCTATCCTAGAACACTGAGTTCGTCTGCTATTATTACTCCAAGTGTATTGTCTCTATCTGGGTTATTATAATTATATTATATCGTATCTTGACTCCAGTATCCTGATAATATCGTATTCATGGTTTGGACTTCACACTGTTTTTACTCTGTGAAATATTAAACAGATTTATCATCATCAGGTAGTATTCATGTACACTTTGTCTTCAGTGAGAACATTTCTCTTTCTCTTCACAGATTCTCCTGATGAACGTCTCCACAGGTCAAACTCTGACATGTGGTCCATACAGTTATAAGACACCTGGTGGATGCTGTCCTATGTGTCCACCTGGTAAGATCCAGTTCATAAAGAACTTTATTTAATTTCCATTCATGTCTGAGACTTTTTACACCTGGTAACAATCTGCATCTGTCCTGATGATGATGATGAAGATGATGATGATGGTGATCTCTCTCTGACTGCAGGAAGCTGAAAACACTTTTCTCTGGGAGTGTGTTACCTGTCCTGGTTTGGAGTTACATTTCTCTTGGTCTTAAATCTGCGTTGGTTCAAACAGACGAGGAATCTGTGCTGGTCTTCTGTTACAGAGAGAATGAGACCTGGATCAGCTGCAGTGTTTCTGGTAAATGATCTTATTGAATTATCTGAGCACTGATTGAGCTTTTATATTTCTCCTCTTCAACATTTCTATCTGTGTAAATATTTGTTCTGAATGATTCTTCTTCACACAAACAGACAAACTTCAGATGTGAAGATTTGAACTCTTTCCCTCTTCTCTCTTCATGGACTGGATGATGATTTTAGATTTCTCTCTGTATTCATGTACACTTTGTCTTCAGTGAGAACATTTCTCTTTCTCTTCACGGATTCTCCTGATGAACGTCTCCACAGGTCAAACTCAGACATGTGGTCCATACAGTTATGAGACACCTGGTGGATGCTGTCCTATGTGTCCAGCTGGTAAGATCCACATGAATGTTAAAGAATCTTTAATTAAAGTTTATCAGGTTAGATTAACATTCTAATCTTATGTCACTGTTTCTGAGTAGTTTGCTTTTTTTGCATATTAATAAGGCACTTGCACACAAAGACTAAAACAGGGACTCCAGCACCTGCCTTTTGCTGTCTACAGAGAAAGTGACACCCTGCACTGGTCACCAGCCATTCACAGGGCTGACATATAGAGTCAGACAACCAGCCACACTCACATTCACACCTATGGACAATTTAGAGTCAGCAGTTAACCTAACCAGCATGTCTTTGGACTGTGGGAGGAAGACGGAGTACCCGGAGAGAACCAACACATGCATGGAGAGAACATGCAAACCGAAGCAGCAGCGGTCCCACCAGTGGTTACGAGCCGACGGCATAAAACCCAGCAGATGGACAACAAAGAACCTAGTCTCGCAGCCACCTTAGAGGCGATGGTACCACCCGGGCCAATGGCATTCTGCACAGCACATTGACTACTGCATGAGCAGTTGGTCACTTACAGGATCAACAACAATGAAACATGTTGAGTCTCTGTATGGAAAAGCTCTGCAAATAATAGACAAGAAACCTTTTCGTATCACAAAGCATGATAGCTTGTACAACATCAGGAAGATCAGACCTTACCTGTCAGAACACGCTACACAGCTCCTGGTACAGGCTCTTGTGATATCACGCATCGACTATTGTAACTCTCTACTGGCAGGTCTTCCTACATGCACTATCAAACCTCTGCAGATGATACAAAATGCAGCAGCACGACTGGTCTTCAACCTTCCTGAAAGAGCACATGTCACTCCGCTGTTCATCTCCTTACACTGGCTCCCAGTTACTGCTCGCATCAAATTTAAAACTCTGCTGCTCGCTTACAAAACAGACACAAAAACGTCTCCTCCTTACTTTAACTCTCTCATCCAGGTCTACACTCCCTCCCGCCCACTACGCTCTGCCAATGAAACGTGTCTGATCCAACCTTCACAACAGGGTCCTAAGTCTCTGACTACACTCTTCTCCTCTGTCGCCCCCCGGTGGTGGAGTGAACATCCAAACTCCATTCGATCTGCAGAGTCCCTCTGCACCTTTAAGAAAAAGCTAAAGACCCAGCTCTTTCATGAATACTTACTAACTTAATGATGATAGTCTCCATATTATTGATGATGATGATGGTTTTTGTTTGATAACGACGACTTATAAGATGGTTTCTATACTGATTAGAGCTCTCAAAAACTGCCCTCAATGTTGTGCTTTGCCTCTGGTCACTTCCTGTCAGCACCTGTGTGTCCAATCGGACTTAAAGTTGATCGTTTGCTCTTACTGACATTGTTCCCTTTTTTCTCTCTCCTTGCTTGTGTTGTACTTACTCTCTGATGTACGTCGCTTTGGATAAAAGCGTCTGATAAGTGAATTGTAGAATTGTAGCTCGTATTTTAGAAGGATGTTACTCCTCCGAAAATACAGGCTAGTAAGCTTTGACAACTTCCAAACATTTTAAATTGCCTGTTTGATGTATAAAGTCCTACATGGGCAGGCTCAACCTCCACTAAATGATTACATCAAACAGATTTTGGACTCAGCTGTGTTTTAAAGTTTTTCAGACCTACTGGGCTGTCAGTTGACAAGCAGCCTCTCTCTCTCTCTCTCTCTCTCTCTCTCTCTCCGCGCTGACATAAGTTACTGAAGGAGGAGAAGTTTCATGTTGTTGAAGCGTCCATGTGGAAAAAAGGCAACTCTGTCTCTTCTGATTGTTCAAACAACAGAAAAGAAAAAAGAATAAAAAATGTCTTGTTGTTGTTTCAAACAGGAGGTCAAGTTTATGAAGACTGCACAGACCTCAGAAATACTCTCTGTAAGCTCTGCCCTGAAGGAACCTTTATGGACCAGCCGACTTCCCGTACACGGTGCTACGACTGTAAAAGCTGTGATGAAGGTAGATCTCTGACATTATTATCAAACTAAATAAAGATCAGAACATGTTACTAAACAGTCATCACTGTAAAACCAGCTTTCTAACCTTCAGTTAGTTTGAGTTTGAGCCTCAAACACAGAGATGATCATCTGAGTACTTGTTATTTCCTTACACCAAACTGTTCTTTAGTAGAGCAGAAGTACAGTAGTTCATAAATAACCTCTGTGTTTGTATCGACAGGTTCTGGTCTGAAGATGAAGACGTCGTGTACGATAGTATCAGACACAGTTTGTGAACCTCTGGAAGGATTTTACTGCTCAGACTCTAGAAAGGACGACTGTGTGGAAGCAAAGAAACACAGACGCTGTGAACCAGGAGAATACATCACAGAACACGGTTAGTTAAACACATTTCACTTTTATTGGAAGTCTGTTCTGTCATAATCAGGATTATTTACAGACCACTGACAAAGAAGTCATTTCTTCTGTCTTATGAGTCACCATCTGAAGATTTTCTGAACTCTCTGGATCGTAATATTCCAACAAAAACGGTCCTGCTGCGTCAGAACGAGTCCCAACCATCCAAATCTAGAGGAAGATTGAATCCAAACACATCACATAAATAAAGATCTACAGATTGATTCAAATTGTCCACCGCTGTTCCAGATTTCCTGCTGTATTTTCTGTGATGATTCATTTTTGTGAATGATTTTTAAAAATTAGGATACTCAAAACTCTAACCTTTCGATTGGCACCCCATTTGGCAAATTAGGACCTTCCATTCAGTTCCCAGTCTATTACAGCCAATGAGATGAAAGGATTCTGTATTCTGATGAATCTATACCCGACCAATTGCACGCCACTATGCTGACGACTGACGTTTCTTGTAGCCAATGACATTCTGAACACGAGGCTTTTTTTAAAATTTATTTAATAGGGACGATGCAATTTAACATAGTTTGAATACAGAGCAGGAAACTGATGTGCTGCACAGAGAGCTTATAGCTATTCTAATTTCCAACTCTTGTCTCTAGTTGGGCCTTTGGTTAGCTGAAATGTGTTTGACCAACTGATAAGATGATTACATGACATCATTTTGTATATATGGTGATAGAGGGACTGTGTTCATGTCTAAAACAACCTCTGTGTAATAGTCTCATGTGTTCTGTATTTCCTGCAGGAACTTCCTCCACAGACACCGTGTGCTCCACCTGCTCTGATGGAACATTTTCAAACGGGACGTTTACATCTTGTCAGAAACACAAACAGTGAGTGAAGCTTCACATCACACATGGACTCTCCAGATGTTCCTGTAATAACTGTCCCTCTATCATTACAGATGTGAATCAGAGGGTCTGCTGCTGCTGAGAGCAGGAACTGAGACAGAGGACGCTCAGTGTGGAGGAAAAGTGTCACACAGGACTGCACTGATTATCTGTGGTGTTGGTGTTGGGCTTGTTGGGATTCTTTTAGTCTTTGTACTCGGAGTGTGTTATTTCAAACGGAGGATGATTAGACAGCAAAACTCAGGTAAGGTTTCCACTGTGACAATGAAACATGATCATGTTTATTTTATAGATATTATGGTCTGTTTCTTCATTCATTTGATTTTTATTTCTAATGTTTTATTCCAGGAAACAGAAGACAATCAGTAGTCTCCTACCGGGTATGTTTTAAACTATCTTTACTCTCAATCTGTTTTATGTTCAATGATTTAATAAAGTCTCTCTTATTAATGTTTCCTGTACAGAAAGGTGTGAACCTTAGAGAACAAACCCTGAAGAGTCTGAAGTCAGATGGATCCAAAGAGTCGAAGGTGAGCCAGCAGAGCTTTGATCAAATGTTCTCTGACTGACTGAGATCAACTCTGTCCTGTTTTTACAGATTTATTAAATGTTTGATTTAAACTAAATCTCTTTTCTCGTCAGGGTGAGACGGTTCAGACTGAACTCCTGCAGAGTGAATCATCTCCAGGATCCTGTTCTGGTCCACCTGCTGGATCCTGACACACTGTTGAGATCTGTTTATATGTATATATCTGTTTTTATATCTGGTCCAGTTTTGTTTTTCTGAGACGATGATTGAACACAAACACTTTCATCAGCGCTCCATCGGCTCTCTCACCATCAAGTTTAAATCTTTTAGAAATTAAAGATTGTCCCTTTCATTTCTTGGGCCGGCTGTGGATCAGTGGTGGTCGGTTGTCTCCCAAGTGAAAGGTCGGGGGTTCAATACCCAGCTCCTGCAGCAACATGTTGATGTTTCTTTGGACGAAACACTTAACCCCAAATAACTCCCTCTGCTGCATCATCAGGGTGTGAATGTGTATAGATGAGTGTGAGCTGAGATGAGATCAGATGTTTTTGATGATTTTTATCATTTTTATGATTTTTTTATTGTTCCTTGTACAGTTGTTCACTTTATACATCCAGTTATGTAAAAAAAGCTTTTGTTGCACTTTATGTTAAAATAATTCATGTGATGTCTTTCTGTTAAACTCTTTATTTTTGATTGAACTAAATGTTTGACACGAGATGTCAGAGCGCTGTGTGAGGTTACATGTCCCGTAGACTCTTCATGTTTTTGATTCTGTTTTCAGAAAATAAACCAAGAAGTTAATGTTAAATATATAAGTTTTTACAATTGTTTTTTGTTATATAAGAGTTAATTAAGATGAAGTGTTCAAAATCTCACCCTAAAGCTTCACTGAGATTGCAGTAGGTGGTGTCAATCAGTGTAGGGAGGAGCTTGCAGGTTATTTAAAGGCCAGGTGTGGCCGTTTCCACTCTCTGTGTCTGATCATGCTGCCGCTGCACTCCAGTAGGTTTGTTTGAATTATTTATTTGATGAACTGTTTATCTTTTGAGCAAATATGTTACACAGATTCACTAAAGATGTATTTTATGTATGTTTTGTTTTTGTTTTTTTTTCAAACTCAGTTAAAACTGAGTAATCTCTTAATTTAAATATAGAATGTGTTATAGGTTGGATTGGGTGTGCATAATAAGAAGTTTGAGAAGTTCTATTTCATTGTTTGACATGCATAAGGAATTGACAAAACTTTCATGCTGGGTTGTTAGTGTGAAGTTGTCAAAATAATTACTGACAAAACACATGACTGTAAGCGCTGTGAAATTGAGAACGTGTTACTGGTTTTTGTTTGTTCTTTTTTAAGGCAGTATTTGAACTGGCCTGAGCGGACCAGCTGAACGTGTAATCAGCTTGCCAGGACTCTGTCTGGCATTTGTCCGGGCCAGTTATAATGTCGAGCCCAGGTAGCCTACCGTAAGTTCATTGCTTCCCCTCTGTTTAATTAATCTCCAAAGTTTGTGTGGGCCATGTGATGAATTTCCTTTTCTTTATTGCACAGAAAATCATCTGTTCATCCCTGTACTTGACCTTGTACCAAATACAGGGTTAAATGGCTTTTGGATCCCTGTGTTTGAATGTTCACACCAGCTAGAGTTTCACTGGCCTAGCACTAAAGACACTCACTGAGACTAATTAAGAATAGATTGTTTTTTACAATAAGGAATCATGTAACAATAACAGAGGCGTAACAGAGGAGAGATGGGATCAGCTGAGCCAGCGTGGGAGAACAGCCAGCGTGCGTGCGTGCGTGCGTGCGTGCGTGCGTGCGTGCGTGCGTGCGTGCGTGCGTGCGTGCGTGCGTGCGTGTGCTCAGTCTTTTATATCAGTTAATAAAACCTCAGATTTAAAGTTAAATGACTTGGAGGCAGACACATCTGGCTGTAGATGTTCTCCCTGATGTATTCGTGGATATTTGACAAACGTGCTGTTCAGATTTGTTATCTGTTTATGTCTAATCATGTATTTTGTATTTGAATGCTTGGCTGCTCGTTGTGAAACTCTCTTAATCGTGCTGCTGCCTGTCTTGGCCAGGACACTCAAAGAGAGATTGTTAATCTCAACAGGTTTCTTTCCTGGTTAAACAAAAAAAGCTAAACTAACTGATGATAAATAGTCTGAAATGTGTTTTTCTAAATAATATGTCTGAACACTTGTTTTCCAAAAATATATATGAAGGCATGTTGTGACATAATTATATATTATAATGATTTTTACGACTGAGGATTAGGGTCATGTTAAAAAAATATAGTTTTTATAAATTTCGAGATTAAAGTCGTAAATTTGCTAGCAAGACCTTGTTTATCTGTAAAACGATGAACAGGACACAAACTGGCTCTGCACATGAGACACTTTAACAAGGCAGACCGATAACAGACACAAATAGTTGTGTTGGGGCTTTACTTATGCACATATGAAACTACACATGCTTTTGGCACATCATCATCTTCACATTGTTATGAAATATCAGCACCCTGAAAAGATACTGAAGAAAGAACCACACTGACTTGGAGGAAGTTGTCTGCAGAGGAAAAGACTTTGAAGGGATACTTCACCCATTTGCATTAATCTTTGTATCATTAGAAACCTGGTAGTATTTTTGAATGGTCGTGCATCCCGCCCTCATTTTCTCCTGAGATGGAAATCTTTGTATTTCTGAGTCTGAAAAGGAGCTTCAAGTGACGCAAAATGACGATTTTTGCG
This sequence comes from Labrus bergylta, assembly GCF_963930695.1. NCBI lineage: Eukaryota > Metazoa > Chordata > Actinopteri > Labriformes > Labridae > Labrus > Labrus bergylta. Next base: position 20,491,920 of record NC_089206.1, read on the forward strand.
TCACTGGAAGCTGTTGTGGTTAGCGGGTTCCTCATATTTTCGACCACTGAAGCTACAGACCAATCACAGATCAGTGGGTGGGAACTCACTCCCAGAATCGAAACTTAACGTCCGCCATATTGCTTGGAAGCTATGCTGGCGCAATGGAGAAAGCTGATAATGGCGTAAATATAAATAAAGCGGCGAGGCGGCTGCTGCCGACAGGCTGGTATTGTGTTTTGGCTGCTGTGGCCGCTGGCTGCTGCTGGCCGCTCGCCGGGACACAAGACCGGCCTGTCGGCAGGAATTGTCTGGCCGCGGAGGATAAGCCGGGCCGGCTCGAGCTGGGGCGGACTGGTAGTGTCGGTGCTCTCACTGTTTGCCTATGGACTCAGACATAGAGTCTGTTTTCTGACAGGAATTTCCAAGATCAATTCTGGAAGAAATCTCTGAATCAGTTGAGAAAACGGTCTTATGTGTTGAAATAAATATGTCTGTAAATGTTTTTATTACTATATTTCTACTGCTATATTGTATATTTTGGAGAAACTGTAACGATCGATTTTCCCTCTGGTATTAATAAAGTATTTCTGATTCTGATTCGGACCTTAGTGGGAGTGGCCTGCGGTGCTGTGCATTCTGGGATTTAGTGTCTTTCATCAACATGAGCCAAAAAGACACTTTCTGCCTTTTCTCGGCCAAGAAGGCACCAACTTCAAAATGTATTTCACATTTCTACATATATGACCCAATGTCAATACAGATTCATGTTTCAACGGGTGAAGTAACCCTTTAAGAGTTCTACTTTCATCCTTTTCGTGCAGGCTGGTCTCGAACTTGTACATTTAGGACTTTATTCTCGTAAATTTACGACTTTAATCTCGAAATTATTAATTTTTTTTTTAACATGGCCCCTCTTCTCCGTTGTATGTTTTGGACTTTACTGTCAGATCCTTTTTACAGATCTTGTTGGTGTATTCATAGTCAGTCATTCAGCTAACTTACATTTAATAATTCAGGGGTGCCCAACCTTTTTTGAACCAAGATCTACTTTTAAAGTTGCCAGTCTGCCGAGATCTACCAGTCCACATAGTGAGCCATAGCCTTTACCGACAGCCTACAAACGCATTTAATACTCAAACAACAAACAGAAAATAATATCAGATATAATAAATGAGAGTTCTGTAAAAAATAATGCAATATCGACATACTTTTTTTTTAAACTCTTATTTTAGGGTAGGCTACATTTTAATATTACGTTTGTATTTATATCACATGTTTTCCCTTAATTTTGTTCACAACAAACAACTTTAATCTGTGTGGAGATGTTCACAGACTACAGCAGGCTGCTGTGAGATGATGTTGCTTTTGTTAAATTAGCTGCAGACACGGTGAGAGTGAACGGAGTAAAGTCCAACCGACCGTTTGACCGGGTCACGTGTGTTCCCGCCTCGGTCCGTAAAGATCACGGATCAACTGTGTGCTGTAGCACTAAAAGTGAAAAGGTTCGCGTGGTGGCTGGCGCTCCAGTGCAAGTGTGTGTGTGTGCGTTTGCGCTGTATGTTGGTGTGTCTCGTCCCCCGCGATGCTCACAGTCATGACAGCAGAGAGGAGCAGAGAAAAGTAGCTGCAGCTTCATCAAATGCGCTTAATACTCGTAGCATAGTTTCTATATATGACTTTTTGGTAAAACATTTACCCCCCCGGTTTTACCTGCACGTCCTTACGCATGCCTGCACTCTCTCTCTCTTGCGCGCTCTCTCTCTCTATCTCCGCCGCTCGCTCTCTCATGCACGCAGCAATTTCATGAATAAATGAAAAATTAAATACAAACAGGTCGGAAGTATACTTGGGCTCCCAACACAGGTATCGTGTGTGGGAAACAGTGCAATGAGATGAAATTGAAATCACTTTTCTATTTTACAATTGTATTTTATATTGACTAAACATCTCGCGATCGACTGAGAATCAGTCAGCGATCTACCTGTCGATCGCGATCGACTGTTTGGGCACCCCTGTAATAATTCATTAGTTAGTCTTCGGTGAAAACAAACTGTAAAAGACCTCATGAGAAAAAAACAAACAAAAAATATTGTCAGCCTTAAATGTTGGATTTGTGTGTGTAAAATATCCCTTAAAATGCTAAGGGATCTGTAATGTTAGCTAATGTAAAAAAATATCTACTCTTTTCTGATTATTTGTGTTATGTGTTTTTGGTGCTCTTATTTTGAAGGCGAGTTTTGCGTCTTACCGGTCTTACCTGTTTACCTGTTTACCTGTTTCTCACGAAACTTTGGAATGGAAGCGATAGAATGAAAAACACAAGTTAACCACCTTCCGCACCATCTGAATCTCCTGGAAGGTAGGCTACTGTACACATTCTGTTATCTCTGTGTGTTTTGTGAGTGTGTGTTTTGTGAGTGTGAGTGTGTGTGTGTTTTGTGTGTGTGTTTTGAGTGTGTGTGTGTGTTTTGAGTGTGTGTTTTGTGTGTGTTTTGTGAGTGTGTGTGTGTTTGTTTTGTGAGTGTGTGTGTGTGTTTCGTGAGTATGTGTGTGAGCAACAAATGAGTTTCGTTTTAGTGTTTTTCATCAACAATTGTTTTTTTTGTCATAGCCAAGCACTATATAAAACCAATGTATTATTATATGTCATTAGTTTAATGTTTATTTGCTATTTGTTGTTCTTTATGTACAGCTCTTGTGGTTCTTGTGAACTGCATTAACAAAATAAAGCTTCAAAAACCCTGGCCCTTTGTGAATATCCACAGTTCAGTATGCAGTACTTTATATAATAATATAATATAATATCCACAGTTCGGTATGCAGTACTTTATATAATAATATAATATAATATCCACAGTTCAGTATGCAGTACTTTATATAATAATATAATATAATATAATATAATATCCACAGTTCAGTATGCAGTACTTTATATAATAATATAATATAATATCCACAGTTCAGTATGCAGTACTTTATATAATAATATAATATAATATAATATCCACAGTTCAGTATGCAGTACTTTATATAATAATATAATATAATATCCACAGTTCAGTATGCAGTACTTTATATAATAATATAATATAATGTCCACAGTTCTGTATGCAGTACTTTATAATATAATATAATATAATATCCACAGTTCAGTATGCAGTACTTTATAATATAATATAATATAATATCCACAGTTCAGTATGCAGTACTTTATAATATAATATAATATCCACAGTTCAGTATGCAGTACTTTATAATATAATATAATATAATATCCATAGTTCAGTATGCAGTACTTTATAATATAATTTTATATAATATAATATCCACAGTTTAGTATGCAGTACTTTATAATATAATATCATATAATATCCACAGTTCAGTATGCAGTACTTTATAATATAATATAATATAATATCCACAGTTCAGTATGCAGTACTTTATATAATAATATAATATAATATCCACAGTTCAGTATGCAGTACTTTATAATATAATATAATATCCACAGTTCAGTATGCAGTACTTTATAATATAATATAATATGATATAATATAATATCCATAGTTCAGTATGCAGTACTTTATAATATAATATAATATCCACAGTTTAGTATGCAGTACTTTATAATATAATATCATATAATATCCACAGTTCAGTATGCAGTACTTTATAATATAATATAATATCCACAGTTCAGTACGCAGTACTTTATATAATAATATAATATCCACAGTTCAGTATGCAGTACTTTATAATATAATATAATATCCACAGTTCAGTATGCAGTACCTTATGATATAATATAATATCCACAGTTCAGTATGCAGTACTTTATATAATAATATAATATAATATCCACAGTTCAGTATGCAGTACTTTATAATATAATATAATATAATATCCACAGTTCAGTATGCAGTACTTTATAATATAATATAATATCCACAGTTCAGTATGCAGTACTTTATAATATAATATAATATCCACAGTTCAGTATGCAGTACTTTATATAATAATATAATATAATATAATATCCACAGTTCAGTATGCAGTACTTTTCAGTCGGAGTTTCAGTATACTGAACTCTCGTGGTCATTCGGTGGTCATTTTTTGGGAACAGTAGGTACTAAACAGTATACAGCTCGGATAGTAGGTACTGCCGACTGACAGATTGATTAGGTACTTGGTAATTCGGATGCACCACTTCACTTAGAAAAGAGCCACTCATTCCTCCATCTGGGTCTGCTACACTAACTTTTCTCTTTCTCCTGCTGAATGTCTGTATTTCATTTTGATTCATGTCTGAGACATTTTACACCAGGTAACAATCTGCATCTGTCCTGATGATGATGATGATGATGATGATGATGATGATGGTGATCTCTCTCTGACTGCAGGAAGCTGAAAACACTTTTCTCTGGGAGTGTGTTACCTGTCCTGGTTTGGAGTTACATTTCTCTTGGTCCTAAATCTGCGTTGGTTCAAACAGACGAGGAATCTGTGCTGGTCTTCTGTTACAGAGAGAATGAGACCTGGATCAGCTGCAGTGTTTCTGGTAAATGATCTTATTGAATTATCTGAGCACTGATTGAGCTTTTATATTTCTCCTCTTCAACATTTCTATCTGTGTAAATATTTGTTCTGAATGATTCTTCTTCACACAAACAGACAAACTTCAGATGTGAAGATTTGAACTCTTTCCCTCTTCTCTCTTCATGGACTGGATGATGATTTTAGATTTCTCTCTGTATTCATGTACACTTTGTCTTCAGTGAGAACATTTCTCTTTCTCTTCACAGATTCTCCTGCTGAACGTCTCCACAGGTCAAACTCTGACATGTGGTCAATACAGTTATGAGACACCTGGTGGATGCTGTCCTATGTGTCCACCTGGTAAGATCACGCCCTGAACGTTTTCATTTAGCCTGGAATATAATATGAAATGTAAATCTACTGTCAACATCCATGCTCATTTCTCTCCCTCTCTCTCTCTCTGTCTCTCTCTCTTTTCTTGCTCTCTTTTCTCTCTCTCTCTCGGTACCGCTTCTCAAGTCTGTAAGGGCCCAGTCATAAATTCACAGGGGGCCCCTCCAACCAGCATTAATCCCCATTATGTCCAACTGTCCACCGTCTTCTTGTTCCTCCTTTTTTCTCTCAGACGGATAATTCTTCTTCATCTAAAAAAAAATGTCTTGTTGTTGTTTCAAACAGGAGGTCGAGTTTATGCCGACTGCACAGAGCTCAGAAATACTCTCTGCAAGCTCTGCCCTGAAGGAACCTTTATGGACCATCGGACTTCCCGTACACGGTGCTACGACTGTAAAAGCTGTGATGAAGGTAGATCTCTGACATTATTATCAAACTAAATAAAGATCAGAACATGTTACTAAACAGTCATCACTGTAAAACCAGCTTTCTAACCTTCAGTTAGTTTGAGTTTGAGCCTCAAACACAGAGATGATCATCTGAGTACTTGTTATTTCCTTACACCAAACTGTTCTTTAGTAGAGCAGAAGTACAGTAGTTCATAAATAACCTCTGTGTTTGTGTCGACAGGTTCTGGTCTGAAGATGAAGACGTCGTGTACGATAGTATCAGACACAGTTTGTGAACCTCTGGAAGGATTTTACTGCTCAGACTCGAGAAAGGACGACTGTGTGGAAGCAAAGAAACACAGACGCTGTGAACCAGGAGAATACATCAGAGAACACGGTTAGTTAAACACATTTCACTTCATCACACACAGACAGTTTGAGTTCAATGTGAACTCACAGACTGGGACACCATTCTTACCCCGTCATGGAATCAATAAGAACATACAAAGACGTGATGAGGGCGGAGCTTAGTTAGGGAGCTTCTTGACTCCAGTCTTTATGTTAAGATATGCTAACCTGGTTCTTACTGCAGCTCTGTTCTCTGGAAAACAGCTGATAAACACAACCTCCTCCTGTTAGCTGACATCTGAAGAACTCTTCATGAACACGTATGGTGGACGGTGATAGAGGGACTGTGTTCATGTCTAAAACAACCTCTGTGTAATATTCTCATGTGTTCTGTATTTCCTGCAGGAACTTCCTCCACAGACACCGTGTGCTCCACCTGCTCTGATGGAACATTTTCAGATGGGACGTTTCCATCTTGTCAGAAACACAAACAGTGAGTGAAGCTTCACATCACACATGGACTCTCCAGATGTTCCTGTAATAACTGTCCCTCTATCATTACAGATGTGAATCATGGGGTTTAAAGCTGCGGAGAGCAGGAACTGAGACAGAGGACGCTCAGTGTGGAGGACTACTGCCACAATGGGCTGGACTAACAGTCGGTGTTGTTCTTGTTTGTGTGATTGTTGTGCTGTCTTTAGTCTTTGTATTTGGAGGGTGTTATCTGGGATGGAGGATGATTAGACGTCAAAACTCAGGTAAGGTTTCCACTGTGACAATGAAACATGATCATGTTTATTTTATAGATATTATGGTCTGTTTCTTCATTCATTTGATTTTTGTTTCTAATGTTTTATTCCAGGAAACAGAAGACAATCAGGACTTGTACTACCCGGTATGTTTTAAACTCTCTTTAAGTCTCTCTTACTTTAAAGAGCCCATATTATGCCCTTTTTGGGGTTCATATATTTCATCTATGTACCTACTAAAGTATGTTCACAATAGCTAAAGTTCTAAAAAGTGTCTGTTTTCATGTACTGCCGCTCCATGCACCGGCTCGCTTCTGACTCTCTCTCTAAGGCTCTGAAGTGCCCACGTTCAGAGTCCCCACGTGTGCCAAGTCTGATCTGATTGGTCGGCCTGTTGGCTCTGCCGTAATTGGTCAGTCGCTCAGCACGGTTCTCGGAAATGTCCCGCCCCTTTACCATAGCAGCCACTTTGGCTCCTAGGGGATCAAAAACATTAGCACCTCAGCACTACTGTGCTACCGCAGGCTGCGGCATATCGTGGGCGTGCTACAGAAGTTAACGGGCATACAACATGAGCTGCTGGGCTTGCCACAACGAGCCAATGGGCTTAGATCAGTGATCTCACACTGACAATGACATCACGCTGGCAATTTTTTTTGGAGGGGGGTTAGAACCGAGCGTTATATGCAGCTAGTGCTGCAGCTAACAGGAGGAGGTAGGAGAAGCTGCGTTTCCGTGGACTTTGAATTTTTGCACATAGATGTGCCTAAACATGCACAGGACACTTGGAAAACACATTAAAGGGCATTTAAAACCAGAAAAAGCATAATATGGGACCTTTAATGTTTCCTGAATAGGAAGATGTGAACCTTAGATAACAAACCCTGAAGAGTCTGAAGTCAGATGACTCCTAAGAGTCGAAGGTGAGCCAGCAGAGCTTTGATCAAATGTTCTCTGACTGACTGAGATCAACTCTGTCCTGTTTTTACAGATTTACTAAATGTTTGATTTAAACTAAATCTCTTTTCTCCTCAGGGTGAGACGGTTCAGACTGAACTCCTGCAGAGTGAATCATCTCCAGGATCCTGTTCTGGTCCACCTGCTGGATCCTGACACATTGTTGAGATCTGTTTATATGTGTATATCTGTTTATATATATATATGTGTTTATATGTATATATCTGTTTATATTTATATCTGTTTTTATATCTGGTCCAGTTTTGTTTTTCTGAGACGATGATTGAACACAAACACTTTCATCAGCGCTCCATCGGCTCTCTCACCATCAAGTTTAAATCTTTTAGAAATTAAAGATTGTCCCTTTTATTTCTTGGGCCGGCTGTGGTTCAGTGGTGGTCGGTCGTCTCCCAAGTGAAAGGTCGGGGGTTCAATCCCCAGCTCCTGCAGCAACATGTTGATGTTTCTTACATTTAACCCCAAATAACTTCCTCTGCTGTGTCATCAGGGTGTGAATGTGTATAGATGAGTGTGAGCTGAGATGAGTTCAGATGTTTTTGATGATTTTTATTATTTTTTTATTTACTTTTGGGTTTGTAAAAAAGCCTTTGTTGCACTTTATGTTAAAATAATTCATGTGATGTCTTTCTGTTAAACTCTTTATTTCTGATTGAACTAAATGTATGACACGAGATGTCAGAGTGCTGTGTGAGGTTACATGTCCCGTAGACTCTTTATGTTTTTGATTCTGTTTTCAGAAAATAAATCAAGTTAATGTTTTAAAATAATATATCAGTCTCATGAAGAGAGGCTTCAGTCTTTGTTGAAGTGGTCGCAGGTTTGAATCCTGATACTGATTTAAAATGACCAAAAGAAAAATCCTCAAAGCAGCGAATAGAAATGTCTGCAGGTCAGCTAGAAATACCAAAGAAGTGAGAATTAAATATATTTAAATTAATAACTGCAGGGACTTAAAGATTAAATGTTGACTCTTTATGTTCTTGTTACTGTTGTAAAAAGGGATGAATAAAAGGATTTGACTAAATCAAAGTGTTTGATTCTTGAACAATAACATCAAACTATTGAATATCTGTGCTCTGCTGACCTCTGGTGGTCAAAAACAGAACTGTTTGAGTTTCTGTTATTTTAACTTCACTGAGCTAACAGTTAAAATATTTGTAAGTTTAAAGACAGTAAGAACTCTGAGGTCAAAAGTTCAGTTCTGTTTCTGAAGTAAAGCTCTGTGTTTCATACTGAATATATCACCTGGAGGAAGAACTCTGAATACTTTTTTTATTTCACTTGAGCTGATCCATGTTTTACTCTCTGCTCGAGTCATTTCATATTTATCTTATTTTATTCCTTTTTAATTAATCATTGATAATCAATTAGTGAAATTGTACAATAACACTTTAGAGATTAAATATATAAAACAGTAAGACTTAAATTCAATTGAACAACACAGATTAATAAGGGTTATAGATGGAGAAAATATAAAAAAATAAGTAGAGTATTGTTCACTGTGGATCAGGAGCGCCCTCTACTGGACAACCTTCATGATGACACCATATCTAAATGATCCTAATGGTGGTTTCTCCAGTAAATATTTTGTAAAAAAGTTTTGTTTTTATATCAGCGCATATATAAAAAAAATCACCAAGGGTACACTTTCTTACTTATCGAGGTCGGGTCGCTGTGGCAACAGGAGAAGTACGTCAACCCAGACTTCCTCCCCGTCAACATTTTCCAGTTCTTCCTGGAGGATTCTGAGGCGTTCCCAGGACTGAAAGGATATCCCTCCAGTGAACTCTGGGTCTACCCCAGGGGGTTCTCCCGGTCGGGCATGCCCGAAAAACCTCCAAAGGGAGACGTCCAGGAGACCCAATCAGACGCCCGAAACACCTCAACTGTCTCCTTTAGATGTGAAGGAGTAGCGGCCACTTTTTCAGTCACTACCCATAATGCATCTTTTTACAGTCTATGGCGTAACCACAGAGGGTTGGAATGAAGATTGGTAATGAAGATCTGCCACCCCACAGGCATTGTCCCAGACCTCAACGTGACATTGAAGAGACATATCAGCCAAGACAGCCCAACAATGTCCAGAACCTTTAGCATCTCAGGGTGACTCTCATCCACACCTGGCGCCACTGAGGAGCTTTCTCAGTGACCTCTGCTAAGGTTAGTGGTAAGGTTCACCCCAGATCTTCAGACTCTGCCTCCACTTCAGAGGATGTGTTGGTTGGGTTCAGGAGTTCCTCAAAGTATTCCTTCCACCACCCCACGATGTCCCAAGTCCGGGTCAGCAGTTCTCCATCCCTGCTGATAACAGCCCGGGGAAAGCCCTGCTTTCCCTTCCTGAGCCGGAGAACGGTTTGCCAGAACTTCCTTGAGGTGATCCGAAAGTCCTTCTCTGTAGCCTCCCCGCAATCCTCCCACACCTGAGGAAGACCCCGGAGAAACAAGAAGAAACAAATTGAGACTCTCAGACAGTTCTGTCTTTGATCACTAGAGGTCAGCAGCAGTACACAGCCATAAAACTGACATTTCAGAATCTGACACTTGGATTTAAAAGTTCATGAAAAGCATGTGATTAAGGTTAGATAGATAGATAGATAAATAGATACTTTATTGATCCCGAGGGAAATTCAAAGCATCCAGTAGCAGGTTACAAGACGTACATGACATGAAATGTAGGAGCCATTTTGTGTTTATCGTTGGCATGTTTTATAATTAGATTTATCTGAATATATTATTTTCCAATAGGGACACTGAATGCACAGGGGCGTGTATATATAGTAGCACAGGTGACAGGAAAGGGAGGGCACAGGTACGGGGAGCACAGACAGTTCTCACCAGACCGGCATTCATGTTTCAGACCAGCACTCAGACAAACTACAATGCATTAATTCTACTGGCTACGCTTCACTGGAAATGGTATGTTTTTTGGTTCTCATATCTCCATCAAGTCACTTCAATAAACCTTCAACTCAACTTTAACAACGGCTGGAAAATCATTGTTTGCATCTGCGTAAGACTTCACCCCTACCTGTGTATTATTGGCAAGAATTGGAGCAAAGGAAAACATTGGAAAATTGCCATTACATGAAACATTTGTTACAAATTAAGCCGCAAAAAAATGCTGCAAAACCGACCCCCCCCATACATATATATTAACCCGATAAAAGATTTAAAGAATACCCCTAGATGAAAACAAACTTAAACTGTGCAATTAAAAATAGATTTATACAAGAAATGTACAGAACCCGTGCAGGGATAAAAATATATGTGAAATTTAAAGCAAGAACCTTTAAACAGTTGAGGGAAAAATCTGTAATTAGACCTGAATATAAAAAATATAAAAAAGTGTTGACCTTCTGAAGTTGTGTTGTTTATATTTGTACAGCAATGTTTAAAAAGGCAGATAGTGCAGAGTTATCAAAAACAGACATTAAATTAAATAACAGGCAGTGCACATTAAATTAAAGGTGCTATTTAAGTAATTGAGGTGATCATTAAAGTGTCCAACTAGAGGCTGACTCTCTTGGGACAGCTGTGCAGATGGGAAATCGAAAAAGGAAGATTTAGTCCAAGTGTGTGTTTTCCCCCTGCCATAACCGTGAGGTGTTGTACAGCCGTATGGCCAGGGGGGACAAAAGAGTTCTTAAGTCTGTCTGTGGAACAGGATTGTGACAGCAGTCTGCCACTGAACACACTCCTCTGCCTGGTGAAGGTGCTGTGCAGAGGGTGGTGGGTGTTGTCCATGATGGAGAGCATTCTGTTCACTCTCTCTCTCTGCCACTGTCACTAGAGAGTCCAGCTCTGTGACCACCACAGAGCCAGCCTTCCTCACCAGTCTGTCCAGCCGTTCTGCATCCCTCTTCTTGTTGCTTCCTCCCCAGCACACCACAGCATAGAGGAGGACACTGGCCACCACGGACTGGTAAAACATCTGCAGCAGCTTTTTACAGATGTTGAAGGACCCCAGCCTTCTCAGGAAATACAGACAGCTCTGTCCCTTCCTGCAGATAGTGTCCATGTTTGATGACCAGTCCAGCCTTTCGTTCAACTGCAGCCCCAGGTACCCATGGGTCTTGACCACCTCCACGTCGACCCCCCCGATGGAAACAGGTTGGGGATGTGGCTTGTTCCTTCGGAAGTCCACCACCATCTCCTTGGTCTTGGAGGTGTTCAGCTGCAGATGGTTTGAACTGCATCACGTCCCCTATCAGGCTCCTGTACTCCTCCTCCTGTCCATCCCTGACACAACCAACTATCACAGTGTCATCCGAGTATTTCTGCATGTGGCAGAGTTCAGAGTTATACTGGAAGTCAGAGGTATACAGGGTGAACAAGACAGGAGAGAGCACGGCCCCCTGTGGTGCTCCGATGCTGCTGACCACAGAGTCAGATGTGCAGTCCTTCAGTCTGACGTACTGTGGTCTCTCTGTGAGGTAGTCCGTGATCCGTCTCACCAGGTGCGAGTCCACCGTCATCTCGGTCAGCTTGTCTCTCAGTAGGAGGGGGTGGATGGTATTAAAGGCGCTAGAGAAATCAAAGAACATGATTCTCATCACGTCGCTCCCTTTGTCCAGATGAGAGTAAGCCCTGTGTAGTAGATAGAGGATGGCATCGTCCACGCCTACCTTCGCCTGGTAAGCAAACTGCAGTGGATCCTGGGCATGGTGGACCTGGGGTTAAAGGGTTACTGGGACTAGAAAAGTCCACCAAAGGACTAAAATACAGTTCAGTTCAGATTAAATAACACATTTCCGTCTACTTATTACCATAGTGCAATACTAACTTTTGAAAAGGCTTCCACCTGAATTGTTTGTTTTTATGTACACTGAGCAACAAGTCATGATGGACAAAGTGTGAGGTGTTGTCTTCATGTCGGTTTGCCTTTTTGTTTGTTTGTCCCCTTCCATGATATTCATTAATCTTCCTGTTTTATTATTATCTTTAATTCATTTGTTGTTTGGACCACAAAATATCATTTCCCAGCGTTTACTTTATAAAGTGATGATAAAAAACAGAAACAATGCAAGTGATAGAGAGCAGACATCAGAACCATGGACAGAGTCAGAACAGAAATAAAATGTGAGACACAAATACATATTAGAAATAATCTGAAGAAATGTATTAAAACAGAGATGATTCTTTTTTCAAATGAATTGTAATTTTTTATTGTGATTATTTTTCAAATGATTTGTTTCTGTGGGAGGAAACCGAAGTGCTCGGAGTAAACCCACACCACCCAGGACTCCATGTGGCTCACATGTCGTCTATGCTTTCTATTATAACAGAATGAGATCTTTCTATTTTGTTCTGGAGGAAGTGAAAACTATATAGTTCTACTTTTCATATAGAGAATTATGTCATCTTACTGAAATTATTTGGGTTTATTACACTCTAAGATTTCATAATTTTTGTATTTTTAATGAAATTTTGTTTATCAAAATAAATATCTTTTTTTTTTTTATTTACTCTCAGCTCCATCCAACCGTCTGCAGAGACTGGCTGCAGGACTCTTTCTTTACACTTTGGAGGATACGACAGATTTGATGTGGCTAGAGGAACTTCCTGAGTCATGTATTTCATAAATAAACATGTTATAATGTAGACAAGTATAAATTAGTCCCACCTGTGTATATTTGAGAACATTGCCTTTTACACGCTGAAGAAGAGCATCTGATCGAAACGTCCTTGTGTCAATTAAAATAAAAATGTAGTTTGACGTTGAAAAGGAGTTGAGCATGTTTTCTCCATGATTTCTCAGACTGCAGACAGATACTATTGGATGGTTCTACTTTTAATGCTTTTATTTTGAAGGGCTGAAAAACGAAAGTTAAATTTTCAGCGACGACATTTGGAGCATTAAGGTATGTGTGTCCGTGTTTTATTAAGTTAAAGACTAAACAACATTGGAGAACAGTGTAAAAGTGAATCTTTGTTGTTTTAAAGTTAAAACTCTTCTGGTGTGAAATGTTATAAATCCTCTAATGATCACTAAATGAACACAGAGGATCCTGAGACACTCAGACTGTCTGACACTTTAGACTTTATGGAAATACATGAAAATAACCTCAAACTTCAGGGCAGACATAAGGACTACAACAAGAAGACTCATAGGGAGAAAATGTTGAAGTTATTTCTGAACATGAAGTCTTCGTGACTTCCTGACTGTTGTTGACGAGTCTTGTAATTCAGGAAATGGCTCCTCAACAAACATTTTTCTGGTCTCTGTGCACTTCATTATAGTTTGATGATAGATTGGTAAATGACACATTCAAATATAAAGTTTGGACAATGTTGATTGAAACTTTCAGTGCTGGAATGTTTCAAAATGCACTGTGGATTTTTGATAGAGAAATGTGAAAGTTGGAGAAATGTACACATTCAGTGGTATATGTTCATAACTCTATACATAACAAACTGTCCTCAGAGGAAATTTGGTCCCTGTAAAACTGTTGGAAGATAAAATGCTGTGCGAGAAGTTGTGGTGGAGGGCCCGCAACAGTGAAACACTCTCTGGTAACTTTTTAGCTCCAACAGTCTTCCAGGGACCCATTTTTACATTTGAATAAAGTTTGTGTATTCAGTTCAGAAAATATAACAAAGAATTGTTTCACCACTCCAACTTTCAACTTTCACTACCAAATCTACATTAACTAATTAACAGAAAATAAATTCCATACATCAAATAAAGAAAACAAAAATCAGGTGAACATAGAAATAGCTCAGGCAAGGCAAGAGACATTAAAAGAGCAAGACTTTAGATATATCCAAATCAAGTTTTTGGCCTTTCTATTCTATTTTCCATATATTTTAATGATTTAAAGTAATTGACTAAATAACACAAAGACATAAAAAGAGGGGTTGATGTTTTTTTCATTTACAAGTATAAATTTACCCAAAATTATAACAAGGTTAACAATGTCTGAATATAATAGAGGATATCTTTATTAGAAAATGTAGGAATGTTATCAATCTTTAAAGACAACCAGCTGTGGATATCAGCCCAACATGTTTTACTGTATGACCAGTCAACAAATAAATGTTCCAAGGTTCCTACCTCTGAGGAGCAAAAAGCACAGGCATCTACTTCAAAATGGAGTCTTTTGTGTAAAAAATCACAAACTGGGTCGATTGCACATGCAACTTTAAAATGTGTTTCTTTGAGCGTAGGAGTAACTGGACATGACAGATAAAAAGAAAAACACAATTTTCTCAAGGTGTCGTCAAAGTTACCAGAGCTAGTATTGAAGTCTCTTGTTTTTGTGTTTAAAGACTGTTTCAGCGTCTATCAAACAGATCAACTTCACCAACTTTTAAACAAGAAAGGTACACACAGAGAATATGACATGTTACTTTAGATCATTTGTTGTAAATTCTTCAAAGGTAAATAGGTATCCCTCTGTATTCAGTGAATGCCAATTTTTCTAACATCATATTTAAACCATTCCCATTTATTCAATGGGGATAAATAACTTTGTAGTTCGACCTTTTTGATTAAGGAGAGGGTCCTTTTGCAAAATGAGTTGCTTTTTAATACACTATTGTTACACTTCCAGATTAAAGGCCCTTATTTTAGTATGTTGTTATTGTATTAACTACATAGAGTCATTACACAGTGATCAGTAAGAGAAGGACAGATGTCACAGTCTGAGGACATATCGACTAGATTGCTCGTTATTAGCCAAAAGTCTATCCTAGAACACTGAGTTCGTCTGCTATTATTACTCCAAGTGTATTGTCTCTATCTGGGTTATTATAATTATATTATATCGTATCTTGACTCCAGTATCCTGATAATATCGTATTCATGGTTTGGACTTCACACTGTTTTTACTCTGTGAAATATTAAACAGATTTATCATCATCAGGTAGTATTCATGTACACTTTGTCTTCAGTGAGAACATTTCTCTTTCTCTTCACAGATTCTCCTGCTGAACGTCTCCACAGGTCAAACTCTGACATGTGGTCCATACGAGTATGAGACACCTGGTGGATGCTGTCCTATGTGTCCACCTGGTAAGATCCAGTTCATAATTAACTTTATTTAATTTCCATTCATGTCTGAGACTTTTTACACCTGGTAACAATCTGCATCTGTCCTGATGATGATGATGAAGATGATGATGATGGTGATCTCTCTCTGACTGCAGGAAGCTGAAAACACTTTTCTCTGGGAGTGTGTTACCTGTCCTGGTTTGGAGTTACATTTCTCTTGGTCCTAAATCTGTGTTGGTTCAAACAGACGAGGAATCTGTGCTGGTCTTCTGTTACAGAGAGAATGAGACCTGGATCAGCTGCAGTGTTTCTGGTAAATGATCTTATTGAATTATCTGAGCACTGATTGAGCTTTTATATTTCTCCTCTTCAACATTTCTATCTGTGTAAATATTTGTTCTGAATGATTCTTCTTCACACAAACAGACAAACTTCAGATGTGAAGATTTGAACTCTTTCTCTCTTCTCTCTTCATGGACTGGATGATGATTTTAGATTTCTCTCTGTATTCATGTACACTTTGTCTTCAGTGAGAACATTTCTCTTTCTCTTCACAGATTCTCCTGATGAACGTCTCCACAGGTCAAACTCTGACATGTAGTCCATACAGTTATGAGACACCTGGTGGATGCTGTCCTGTGTGTCCAGCTGGTAAGATCCACATGAATGTTAAATAATCTTTAATTAAAGTTTATCAGGTTAGATTAACATTCTAATCTTATGTCACTGTTTCTGAGTAATTTGCCTTTTTTGCATATTAATAAGGCACTTGCGCACAAAGACTAAAACAGGGACTCCAGCACCTGCCTTTTGCTGTCTACAGAGAAAGTGACACCCTGCACTGGTCACCAGCCATTCACAGGGCTGACATATAGAGTCAGACAACCAGCCACACTCACATTCACACCTACGGACAATTTAGAGTCAGCAGTTAACCTAACCA
Source organism: Labrus bergylta (assembly GCF_963930695.1). Lineage (NCBI taxonomy): Eukaryota > Metazoa > Chordata > Actinopteri > Labriformes > Labridae > Labrus > Labrus bergylta. The sequence goes on from NC_089206.1 coordinate 20,508,231, forward strand.
GCATGTCTTTGGACTGTGAGAGGAAGACGGAGTACCCGGAGAGAACCCACACATGCACGAGGAGAACATGCAAACCGTAGCAGCAGCGGTCCCACCAGTGGTTACGAGCCGACGGCATAAAACCCAGCAGATGGACAACAAAGAACCTAGTCTCGCAGCCACCTTAGAGGCGGTGGTACCACCCGGGCCAATGGCATTCTGCACAGCACATTGACTACTGCATGACCAGTTGGTCACTTACAGGATCAACAACAATGAAACATGTTGAGTCTCTGTATGGAAAAGCTCTGAAAATAATAGACAAGAAACCTTTTCGTATCACAAAGCATGATAGCTTGTACAACATCAGGAAGATCAGACCTTACCTGTCAGAACATGCTACACAGCTCCTGGTACAAGCTCTTGTGATATCACGCATCGACTATTGTAACTCTCTACTGGCAGGTCTTCCTACATGCACTATCAAACCTCTGCAGATGATACAAAATGCAGCAGCACGACTGGTCTTCAACCTTCCTAAAAGAGCACATGTCACTCCGCTGTTCATCTCCTTACACTGGCTCCCAGTTACTGCTCGCATCAAATTTAAAACTCTGCTGCTCGCTTACAACACAGACACAAAAACGTCTCCTCCTTACTTTAACTCTCTCATCCAGGTCTACACTCCCTCCCGCCCACTACGCTCTGCCAATGAAAGGCGTCTGATCCAACCTTCACAACAGGGTCCTAAGTCTCTGACTAGACTCTTCTCCTCTGTCGCCCCCCGGTGGTGGAGTGAACTTCCAAACTCCATTCGATCTGCAGAGTCCCTCTGCACCTTTAAGAAAAAGCTAAAGACCCAGCTCTTTCATGAATACTTACTAACTTAATGATGATGGTCTCCATATCATTGATGATGATGATGGTTTTTGTTTGATAACGACGACTTATAAGATGGTTTCTATACTGATTAGAGCTCTCAAGAACTGCCGTCAATGTTGTGCTTTGCCTCTGGTCACTTCCTGTCAGCACCTCTGGTCACTTCCTGTCAGCACCTCTGGTCACTTCCTGTCAGCACCTGTGTGTCCAATCGGACTCAAAGCTGATCGTTTGCTCTTACTGACATTGTTCCCTTTTTTCTAGATCCTTGCTTGTGTTGTACTTACTCTCTGATGTACGTCGCTTTGGATAAAAGCGTCTGATAAGTGAATTGTAGAATTGTAGCTCGTATTTTAGAAGGATGTTACTCCTCCGAAAATACAGGCTAGTAAGCTTTGACAACTTCCAAACATTTTAAATTGCCTGTTTGATGTATAAAGTCCTACATGGGCAGGCTCAACCTCCACTAAATGATTACATCAAACAGAAAGCTATAAATGACTCCTCAACTAGAGCCACCAGAGCCACTGTGAGATTCCCCTCAGACGATCAAAACGTTTTGTTGTTCAAAGGGAGCACATTAAAGAACATCATCATCTTTATGTTCATTAATGTGCACTGTCCCTATTTTAAATAAACTGACACTAACTAAAAACATGCAAAAGCTGTTTAATATTTGTATTATTTTCAACATATACATTTAAAGATGATTTACCTTTACAGTTACCTTTAAACATATTCATTATATATTATCGTCCTCTGTTCCACTTACCGTCTTCTTGTTCCTCCTTTTCTCACCCAGACAGATTATTCTTCTTCATTTTCCTTTGGTGACTTTATTGGCAAGTTTAAGATTTCACTGGAACAATGCATTTACACTTGAAAGCGCAACAAGATTGAGTGCTGTCAGGTGGGGCCCCCTGAGGGAGGTTTCCTACTGTCGTTGCAAAATTTGCATATTTTGGACTCAGCTGTGTTTTAAAGTTTTTCAGACCTACTGGGCTGTCAGTTGACAAGCAGCGCCTCTCTCTCCCTCTCGTTCTCTCTCTCTCTCTCTCTCTCTCTCTCTCTCCACTCTGACATAAGTTACTGAAGGAGAAGTTTCATGTTGTTGAAGCGTCCATGTGGAAAAAAAGACAACTCTGTCTCTTCAAAAGAAAAAAGAATAAAAAATGTCTTGTTGTTGTTTCAAACAGGAGGTTGGGTTTATGAAGACTGCACAGACCTCAGAAGTACTTTCTGTAAGCCCTGCACTAAAGGAACCTTTATGGACCATCCGACTTCCCGTACACGGTGCTACGACTGTAAAAGCTGTGATGAAGGTAGATCTCTGACATTATTATCAAACTAAATAAAGATCAGAACATGTTACTAAACAGTCATCACTGTAAAACCAGCTTTCTAACCTTCAGTTAGTTTGAGTTTGAGCCTCAAACACAGAGATGATCATCTGAGTACTTGTTATTTCCTTACACCAAACTGTTCTTTAGTAGAGCAGAAGTACAGTAGTTCATAAATAACCTCTGTGTTTGTGTCGACAGGTTCTGCTCTGAAGATGAAGACGTCGTGTACGATAGCATCAGACACAGTTTGTGAACCTCTGGAAGGATTTTACTGCTCAGACTCTAGAAAGGACTGTGTGGAAGCAAAGAAACACAGACGCTGTGAACCAGGAGAATACATCAGAGAACACGGTTAGTTAAACACATTTCACTTTTATTGGAAGTCCGTTCTGTCATAATCAGGATTATTTACAGACCACTGACAAAGAAATCATTTCTTCTGTCTTATGAGTCACCATCTGAAGATTTTCTGAACTCTCTGGATCGTAATATTCCAACAAAAACGGTCCTGCTGCATCAGAACGAGTCCCAACCATCCAAATCTAGAGAAAGATTGAATCCAAACACATCACATAAATAAAGATCTACAGATTGATTCAAATTGTCCACCGCTGTTCCAGATTTCCTGCTGTATTTTCTGTGATGATTCATTTTTGTGAATGATTTTTTAAAATTAGGATACTCAAAACTCTAACCTTTCGATTGGCACCCCATTTGGCAAATTAGGACCTTCCATTCAGTTCCCAGTCTATTACAGCCAATGAGATGAAAGGATTCTGTATTCTGATGAATCTATACCCGACCAATTGCACGCCACTATGCTGGCGACTGATGTTTCTTGTAGCCAATGACATTCTGAACACAAGGCTTTTTAAATTTGAATTTGAATTGATTTATTTAATAGGGACGATTAAATTTAACATAGTTTGAATACAGAGCAGGAAACTGATGTGCTGCACAGAGAGCTTATAGCTATTGCTAATTTACAACTCTTGTCTCTAGTTGGGCCTTTGGTTAGCTGAAATGTGTTTGACCAACTGATAAGATAATTACATGACATCATTTTGTATATATGGTGATAGAGGGACTGTGTTCATGTCTAAAACAACCTCTGTGAAATATTCTCATGTGTTCTGTATTCCCTGCAGGAACTTCCTCCACAGACACCGTGTGCTCCACCTGCTCTGATGGAACATTTTCAGACGGGACGTTTACATCTTGTCAGAATCACACACAGTGAGTGAAGCTTCACATCACACATGGACTCTCCAGATGTTCCTGTAATAACTGTCCCTCTATCATTACAGATGTGAATCAGAGGGTCTGCTGCTGCTGAGAGCAGGAACTGAGACAGAGGATGCTCAGTGTGGAGGAAAAGTGTCACACAGGACTGCACTGATTATCTGTGGTGTTGGTGTTGGGATTGTTGGGATTCTTTTAGTCTTTGTACTCGGAGTGTGTTATCTCAAACGGAGGAAGATTAGACATCTAATCTCAGGTAAGGTTTCCACTGTGACAATGAAACATGATCATGTTTATTTTATAGATATTATGGTCTGTCTCATCATTTATTAGATTTTTATTTGTAATGTTTTATTCCAGGAAACAGAAGACATTCAGGACCCTCTCACCAGGTATGTTTTAAACTCTCTTTACTCTCAATCTGTTTTATGTTCAATGATTTAATCTTTCTTATTAATGTTTCCCGTACAGGAAGGTGTGAACCTTAAAGATCAAACCCTGGAGAGTCTGAAGTCAGATGACTCCAAAGAGTCGAAGGTGAGCCAGCAGAGCTTTGATCAAATGTTCTCTGACTGACTGAGATCAACTCTGTCCTGTTTTTACAGATTTACTAAATGTTTGATTTAAACTAAATCTCTTTTCTCCTCAGGGTGAGACGGTTCAGATTGAACTCCTGCAGAGTGAATCATCTCCAGGATCCTGACACACTGTTGATATCTGTTTATATGTATATATGTATATATGTGTTTATATGTATATATGTGTTTATATGTATATATGTGTTTATATGTATATATGTATATATGTGTTTATATGTATATCTGTTTTTATATCTGTTCCAGTTTTGTTTTTTTGAGACAATGGTTGAACACAAACACTTTCATCAGCGCTCCATCGGCTCTCTCACCATCAAGTTTAAATCTTTTAGAAATTAAAGATTGTCCCTTTTATTTCTTGGGCCGGCTGTGGATCAGTGGTGGTCGGTTGTCTCCCAAGTGAAAGGTCGGGGTTCGATCCCCAGCTCCTGCAGCAACATGTTGATGTTTCTTTGGACAAAACATTTAACCCCAAATAACTCCCTCTGCTGCATCATCAGGGTGTGAATGTGTATAGATGAGTGTGAGCTGAGATCAGATCAGATGTTTTTATTATGATTTTTATGATTTTTTTATTGTTCCTTGTACAGTTGTTCACTTTATACATTCAGTTATGTAAAAAAAACCTTTAATCTGAATGTTAAAATAATTCATGTGATGTCTTTCTGTTAAACTCTTTATTTCTGATTGAACTAAATGTATGACACGAGATGTCAGAGCGCTGAGTGAGGTTACATGTCCGGTAGACTCTTTATGTTTTTGATTCTGTTTTCAGAAAATAAATCAAGTTAATGTTTTTAAATATATTTTTATATCCTTTAGGCCAGGGGTGGGCAACTGGCAGCCCGGGGGCCACATGCGGCCCTCGTCAACCCTCAATGTGGCCCTCAGGTCAATTTTTATATATCAAAACATGAAGAAAACATGACAAAATCTGCCATGAACTATTTCCATCATAATATTTGATCACTGGTATATGTTGAGTTAAATTTGAGACATAATTGACTGTTATCGTTTTTGTATACTACAATTTGACCCCCTGGCAGTCAGAATTAAATGAATGTGGCCCTTGCTGTGACCAAAGTTGCCCATCCCTGCTTTAGGCCAACTTGTTTTGGTCTCAGGAGGAGAGGCTTCAGTCTTTGTTGAAGTGGTCGCAGGTTTGAATCCAGGGCCCCAGTCCTCGTACGTGGTTCAAATAATCAGAGCTGATGTCCTTTTAGCCTGATTTGATTCACGTTATGGTTAAAGGTTGACTAAAGCCTGACTCACACTGCGATTTTTCCCCGATTGTGTAAAAGTCGGGGTGGCATGTCGGCTCACACTGTAAGACTGAATAGTTAACGACGCCCGACCAGACCTTGAGATTGACGTGCTAAATAGCTAAATGTATTTAGTTATTATCTTCCTTTTTCTATAATTGTTCCTTCTATAACACATTTTCATTAAGTATTTAAAGTTAAACTGCACTTGCAGCAAGTACAGTATGTATTGTACAACATTGTAACAAATTTGTGTATTTTCCCAGATTGCACTAAGGGATACCCGTCCTGTGCAGCTACAAAGCTGCCAGTGTACCTGTGTGGCTGGTGCAGCCTTGTGCAACCATGTGGCAGCACTATTATACCAGACTGCACACTATTCTCAGCTCAACATCACCACTGTTCCCCCAGTGCACAGCTGCACAGAGACAGAACAGCAGTGGCATAAACCAAGAACCATGGTATGCTAACTTTATGACATACTGTGAGGTTATGTAAAGTTCTTTGTCCTTGTTTTAGGAAAAACGTTTTTTTTTGTCTAACTGCAGGGTGTTAAACCTGGTCCTGTAAATGAAATGGTCATTCTTTCAGCCAGACCCAAGGAAAGAAGACTTGCACAGGGAGTCAGGTTATTATTATTTATATATTTTTTGTCATGATTGTTTCTGTAATTATTATCATTTGTGAAAACATTTGAGTTAAAAATCATACACAGACACAAGATCAAAACATGCACATTACCAACATATACATAGACATGAGGTAGCAGTTAAGAAAAAAAGGTGTAGCTCTTGTCCAACACAGAGTTCACATTATTTTACCAGAAGTGTAATGTGCCTTTATGCAGTGTTCGGTATAGTTAGGGTAAAGACTTTTTTAAATAAATGAATACATAGGTAGAGAGAAAATAAATGAATAAGCAAATAATTATTTGTCTTTTCCATAAGAGCAACTTATATAAAGGAGTCAGGGCGCGGTCACACTGGCCATCCGTACCGTGCTCAAGCACGCTTCAACCCTAAAGTCCAGTTCATTTGACCAGTGTGACCGCTCTGTATCGTACTCGGGCATGGTACACTTCCTTGGCTTTGGCACACTTCAGAGAGGTGTGCTTCAGCACGGTACACTTCATGCACGAGCACAAGCACGCGGGTAAACAACACTGACAGCCTTCATTCTGGAGAAATCCAGAGTTTGTATCTGACTAACATGACACAATATAAGACACAAAGTAGCTGTCATGTTCTCTGTGTTGTTCTCCGATGTGCGGCCGCGGACTTGACTGCGTCTCTCTCTCTCTCTCTCTCTCTCTCTCTCTCTCCCTCTCTCTCTCCCTCTCTCCCTCTCTCTCTCTCTTGAGTCCGCCTGTTTGTAAACTGAGCACGCTTTATGTTATTATGAAGTGATTATGATGTATTGTATTATGACGTTATGTACAAGAGGTAATCGTGCTTTAGGCCCTTCATCAGTACATGCTGGGACCATGTACATGTTCTTTTGTCTGCACTGAACATCAGCAGCTCCACATGATGTCATTGGAAACATCCTTAGAAACAGCACATAAAATTGAATCTAGTACAAAAGAGCAGAGCTCCTGCATTGAGTGGCACCAATTAAGAAGATACAGAGTCACATCCTCCAAATTTAGAGAGATCTGTCACACCAGAAGTCACAGCTCTGCTGTAAATCTTGTTAAAAGGCTACTGAGACCCAGCCATCAGACTGCAGACAAGAGGAGGGGGCTTGAAATGGAGCCTGCAGCTGTAGAGGAGTACTGCAGAGCAAGGGATGTGAACCACTACCCTTGTGGGTTCCTCATCCACCCCGACGCACCATGGATGGGATCATCACCTGATGGTATTGTCTATGACCCACAGGGGCAACCAGTCTTTGGCCTCCTAGAAATTAAATACCCAAATGTAGTGATCTATGTGGACTGCCCTTATATAAAGATCAGTGAGGGCACACACACACTCAGAAAGTCCCATCCTTACTTTTGGCAAATCCAGGGCCAGATGCTGATTTCCGGTTTAGACTGGTGTGACTTTGTTGTCTATACGCAGGAAGACATGTTTATCCAGAGAATTCCCCGAGACAAGGAAACCACCATCTTTTTCTATGTGTACCTACCCACTTCCTTAGATAGCTAGACTGAAATTAGACTGCCAAGCAAAAATGCTCAGTAAGAAGCAAAGGCGTCAGCAGTGTGTTCTCCATGATGGATTCAATTTTAAATGTATGTTGTTGTTTTGCACTAGGTTCATTATTTGGTTATAATGTTTCCATTGTGCTTAAAAATGAAATGTTTTACACTTGTGAGAATGTATGTTTTGCAATACAATGTGATCGATAGCATGGGAGTGTTTCATGTATAAATGTAATTTCTAAGGAAAAGAAGGTAAGCAAAAGAAATCTGGGTCCAAGTTAAATTGGTCAAAGTGAATGTATTTCAACAAACCAATATTCAATGACTTCATCAACACCAAACAGATTTCATGTTAGTATATACAGATAATTACTATTTACAAATGAACATTTTGCCCTTAAAAGAATACAAAACAGATTTCAGTATCGTTAATTGGAACCACAGTGATCAGGATACTTGCGCGTGCCCGTCCTACATGAAAAGGGAGCAACGTGGATCACAAATCCTGATTCTCTCTGTGATTATCAATGGAGAATTTAAAGGAAAGCGCAACATTTTTTACACAACTTGAACCGCAAACCATCATTGAAGAATATGAAAACTTCATTTAACAGCCAAATCAAACACCTCGGCATCAGCAAAGGCCAGACGAGCAGCTTGGCAAGCGATTGCAGACAAATTAAATGTGTAAGTGTAAAGAATATGCTAATTGGCTGTACACTGTTCCTGTCAAAATAAACAAATAAATAAAAGAAAAATTCTCAAAAGCCACGAATCAAGATTACAGCTGACCCTCTGCACCCCCTTTGCTCGTAGTATGAACTCTTGACTTCAGGGTGCAGGTACAGAATGCCCCGGATGAGGACTAAAAGAGGCATTACATCTTTAGTACCACACAGTATTCAGCTGCTTAATAAGCTTTGATTATACAGGATGAACTCGGCACTCTGCACTTTATTTCACTTGCTACTGAAATCACTCAGTTAATCATGCGATGCTTTACTGTGTTCTTGTTGTCCTGTAAATGTTTGTTTGTATAGTGTGTTTTATGCTCTCTGTGCAAGGCAGATTCCTCTAGGGGCAATAAAGGTTTCATTCATTCATTGAAAAATGTCTGCAGTTCAGCTAGAGATACCAGAGAAGAAGTGAGACTTAATTATATAATTATAAATACCTTCAGAAACAATTTTGACTTTTTATGTTCTTGTTCCTCTTTTGAAGAGCGTAGGCAGACGCTACAGTGTCCCTCTGGCCCAAAAAACATCTAAAAAATTTTATTTTGTTACTGTTGGGACAGACAATAAAGTTTATCTATCTATCTATAAAAAGATTTGACTAAATCAAAGTGTCTGATTCTTGAACAATAACATCAAACTATTGAATATCTGTGCTCTGCTGACCTCTGGTGGTCAAAAACAGAACTGTTTAAGTGTCTGTTATTTTAACTTCAACACTGAGCTAACAGTTCAAATATTTGTAAGTTAAAGGACAATAAGAACTCTGAGGTCAAAGGTCAAAAGCTCAGTTCTGTTTCTGAAGTAAAGCTCTGTGTTTCATACTGAATATATCACCTGGAGGAAGAACTCTGAATACTGAACTCTGTCTCATCATCAATCTCATCTTTCATCTTTTCTTCAAACCTTTCTCTCCTTTCTGTCCTTTACTAATGTCTGTTTTTCTCTGTTTTAAATGGTTTTATTTTTCTTGAGCTGATTCATGTTTTACTCTTTGCTCGAGTCATTTCTTATTTATCTGATTTTATTTATTTTTTTAAATGTCTTATTGATCATGAATTTGTTAAATTGAACATAAAGCACTTTAAAGATTATTGAAAACAATTAGTAAGACTTAAAGTCAATTGAACAACACAGATTAATAAGGGTTATAGAGGGAGAAAATATAAAAAAAATAAGTAGAGAGTATTGTTCACTGTGGATCAGGAGCGCCTTCTACTGGACAACCTTCATGATGACACCATATCTAAATGATCCTAATGGTGGTTTCTCCAGTAAATATTTTTTAAAATGTTTTGTTTTTATATCAGCGCATTTATAAAAGAATCACCCATCCATCCATCTATCTACATTTTCTTTCTTATCGAGGTCGGGTCGCTGTGGCAACAGGCGAAGTACGTCAACCCAGACTTCCTTCCCTTCGACATTTTCCAGGTTGGTGCCTTGCTCAAGGGCACCTCGGCAGTGCTCAAGAAGTGATCTGGCACCTCTCCAGCTACCAGACCAACATTTAACAGGAATCCCATAAATACATGACATATTGCATTCCTTAATTGAAAATAATATAGATTTACTGATGTTCATTTTTAATCCTGAGACCTCTTCAACACGTGCCACTGCGTTTGAAATCTCATTTCTATCTTTAAAAACATTGTAATGTCGTGAGCAAGCTGACCTATTTTAAATTAATCTTCTTACAGATACAGAAATGTCGAAGACTTTGTTCATTTTCATGTGTGTTGCCATCACTGACCAGCAGGGCTGCTCATAAGGGGGAAGGGGAGCAAAAAACATAGTCCATCCTAGATTTAAGCAACGACACATGATATGTTTTCTTAGACCTAAATACTCACCAATTCTTATTAATGCAGAAATACACAAGCCAGAGATCTTCACAGACGTAAGTTTGGCAGAAAAGAAAGGAGGCATCTTACCCCAACAAACTTTCTTCATCAGCTCCAAAAGAAGATCGGAGCCAAGAGGAGAATGTGAGCCAGGAGGTTACTGATGTTGGTTTGTTTGTTTATGTTTTTGTAAATAAATGAGTTTAATTAAGAGTTATTTCTGGTGTCTCTAACTTTATTTGCCGTCTCCGAGCCGGTCATGGGTGGTGGGGCGTCAAAAAACATCCATCTCTTCAAACACCCTCTGAGCAGTGTGTTGTTAGACAGGCACAGAAAATAGAGTCTGACCCACATTCTTCACTGAGTTTCAGCTTTGGTCCCTCAGACCCGGCTGAACCGATACAAACATTCATTTGTGCCCATGTTAATATTCTGAATAACAGGTACTGTAGGATGTGCCGAGGGGACGTCCAATATGCCAAAATGTTACTGCTGCGAGAAGGTGTTCTTATGTATACGTTGAATTGTTACATGAAATACTTGATGTTTTGTATGATCTCTATTTATGTATTTTATTTAGTTATTCATTAACTGTTTTGTTAATATCTAAGAACCACAGTGTTTAAAGGTTAAGCAGCTTTATTAGTACTTATTAGGTTATCTCTGTTGTCAGTCCTTATTTAAAGTTTTTATTGAACACTGGAGAGCAGCACTGAGCGGGTCAGGAAATCAGGTAACCTTTCTGAGCCAGGTGTGTAAACCTACTGAGTGGCTCTAATTCACAGACAGGAGTGTCGGTAGTGTGAGCAGGGGCGCCGCCAGGAACTCCGGGCCCCCGTGTAAAGATATCACATTGGGCCCCTACCACGCCACCAAACTAACCTGGAAAATTTCTATGACCATCACACAAATGACCCATAAAAACTATGCTTTGTTTTACACCCTGAAAAAGGAAGATAAATAATCACTGTAATATTTCCTCATAGCTTAAAAGTAATTTAAACTTTGTAATATATGCACCTTTCAGACATTTGAAACATTTCCAGCAGGATTATTTTACTTATTAACTTGTTATAGTTAATGTTCTAAAGGCTTTTATTGTCTAAAGTGATCTTATTGGTTAGCTTATTGAATTAAAAATTATACTGGCATTAATGATAAAATGTAAACATATAATAAATCTGAATTAGATTCTACCATGACTTTAAAATGAGGCTGTAATAGTTCTTCTCTGTTCTGACTTCACTTTAATTCTTCTTACACTGCATTATCATTTGTCTCACCTGACGTGCAAAATATTTTTTTTGGGCAGAAGTAGCGAACTCAGTTTTGCTGCTAGCGCGACAACATTGATATCATATGAATTGACAGTTTACAAAGAATCTGTTGATATCAAATATGTTACTGTAGCTGGGAAAGACGCTAAATATCGCTCCAAAGTGGACTCTTTTTTACCGTAATGTAATATGTTTTACAAAATAGGGTCATATGAAATCGTATCTATGAAGGGGATTCACATGATGAATTTATGCATAAAACACAAATTGAACAAAATGATATTCTTGGCTTAATCTTAATATGCAGCCTGCCACATCTCTCACTCTTGACTCGATTGACTGCCGACAATTCAATCCAGGCGAGAGGTGGTGGGAGGACTAAACCATTCTACGCAATCAGAAGGGGGGAGAGGGGCCTTTGAGACAGACTCCACATTTTTTCCAGAAAGGAATTCTGAATGTTTGTTCATTTATTCAGAAAATTTTAGTTATCTTATAACTTAGAGAAAAAAGAGAAATAAGAAATACATTTTTATTTCAGGCCCATGAAGGGCCCCCCCTCCCCACTGGGCCCTAGGTAGTCATTCCCACTTTTCCCCCCACTACGACGCCCCAGAGTGTGAGTGAGAGCAGGAGTGAGGCTGAGACACTTGCAGGCTGAATTCAATGAAAGGAAGACACTGGAATGTGAGACAAAATGAGATGAAACCAGGAAATTTGTGCAAACAAACCTCTGGTCTCGATATGGACAAGATGAGCTGAAAGCTGCAGTCAATGAAGCTGAGAGAGCCTGTGATAAGGAAGCTGCAACACCTGTCTCTGCTGTGAGTCTAATGATGGCTATGAAATGCAGTTGGACTTCATGGAGAAGCTGGTCCAGGAAGCCTCTCAAAGCCTAGCATCTTGGGAGCTGTGGATTTCAGAAACGGAGAAAGGCAATCTAGATGGTAGAATTAAAGACTTAAAGGCAGTCAAGAACAATCTTGAAGAGAGGAGAACAGAGTTTGTGTTTGCTCTAAGAATTGAAGAGGAGGAAAAAAGTGCATCTATGTTCACTGCAGCTGCACACATGAGGACCACACCAGCAACACAGACAACACCCATTGTAAGAATTAAGCCAATTAGTCTGCCCAAGTTTTATGGTGATAAAAGAGAGTTCCACAGATGGAAGAAGGATTGGGAGAGCCTGCAAAAGCAAGGAGAACCAACCGGCTCAATGGAGGTGAGAAAGATGCAGCTTATAGACAGCATGACTGAGAGAATCACAAGAGACCTCCGCCTTTCTACATACAACACTGCAGATGACATTTTCAGAGTTATTGAAAATAGATTTGGAAATAAATCTACAATCGCCCTGGAGATTATTGAAGGTCTGGAGAGAATTCCTGTGCTAAGAGCAAAATCAACCAAGGAAAGTTATCGACCTTATCCAGACTGTGGAGAAAGCCCTGGCAGCCCTTCGAGAGCTTGGAGAGACAGATGCCATCAAAAACCCAAGAGTAACAAAGTGCATAGAGAGCAAGCTACCGGACCCTGTAAAAAAGGACTGGCTCGTCTTCATGTTAAACCCTAGCAACAATGTGACCTCGGAGAACCACTTTGACAGCCTCCTCAAGTTTTTCAAAACCCAAGAAGAAATCCTGGAAAAACTTGAGCAGCTTGTAGAAAGTGAACGATCAGAAAAGAAAGTATTCTTCTACACGTTCCACAGAGAAAGACAGTGGGTGTATTGTCTGTGGGGATGAAAGGCATAGAGAGAAACCGTTCTTTTGCAGGCGATTCAAAGAACTGAAGCTGATTGAAAAGTAAAATGTTGTGAAGAAGCTGGGAGCATGTAGGAGGTGTTTAGGGTGTCATGATGATGAGGATGATGAATGCAAAGAGGAGATTTTCTTTTGAGAACAGGTCTTTGTTTGAGGAGGATTTATGAATGTGAAGAGCAGTACAATCCAGCAGATGGCAGTAACCAAAACTTCATGGATGCCAGCCGCCACTAAAACTCAAAGAGAAGAAGAAGCACCTGTGCGCCACCTGTGCGCCACCTGTGCGCCACCTGTGCGCCACCTGTGCGCCACCTGTGCGCCACCTGTGCGCCACCTGTGCGCCACCTGTGCGCCACCTGTGCGCCACCTGTGCGCCACCTGTGCGCCACCTGTGCGCCACCTGTGCGCCACCTGTGCGCCACCTGTGCGCCACCTGTGCGCCACCTGTGCGCCACCTGTGCGCCACCTGTGCCATTCTACGCAATCAGAAGGGGGGAGAGGGGCCTTTGAGACAGACTCCACATTTTTTCCAGAAAGGAATTCTGAATGTTTGTTCATTTATTCAGAAAATTTTAGTTATCTTATAACTTAGAGAAAAAAGAGAAATAAGAAATACATTTTTATTTCAGGCCCATGAAGGGCCCCCCCTCCCCACTGGGCCCTAGGTAGTCATTCCCACTTTTCCCCCCACTACGACGCCCCAGAGTGTGAGTGAGAGCAGGAGTGAGGCTGAGACACTTGCAGGCTGAATTCAATGAAAGGAAGACACTGGAATGTGAGACAAAATGAGATGAAACCAGGAAATTTGTGCAAACAAACCTCTGGTCTCGATATGGACAAGATGAGCTGAAAGCTGCAGTCAATGAAGCTGAGAGAGCCTGTGATAAGGAAGCTGCAACACCTGTCTCTGCTGTGAGTCTAATGATGGCTATGAAATGCAGTTGGACTTCATGGAGAAGCTGGTCCAGGAAGCCTCTCAAAGCCTAGCATCTTGGGAGCTGTGGATTTCAGAAACGGAGAAAGGCAATCTAGATGGTAGAATTAAAGACTTAAAGGCAGTCAAGAACAATCTTGAAGAGAGGAGAACAGAGTTTGTGTTTGCTCTAAGAATTGAAGAGGAGGAAAAAAGTGCATCTATGTTCACTGCAGCTGCACACATGAGGACCACGCCAGCAACACAGACAACACCCATTGTAAGAATTAAGCCAATTAGTCTGCCCAAGTTTTATGGTGATAAAAGAGAGTTCCACAGATGGAAGAAGGATTGGGAGAGCCTGCAAAAGCAAGGAGAACCAACCGGCTCAATGGAGGTGAGAAAGATGCAGCTTATAGACAGCATGACTGAGAGAATCACAAGAGACCTCCGCCTTTCTACATACAACACTGCAGATGACATTTTCAGAGTTATTGAAAATAGATTTGGAAATAAATCTACAATCGCCCTGGAGATTATTGAAGGTCTGGAGAGAATTCCTGTGCTAAGAGCAAAATCAACCAAGGAAAGTTATCGACCTTATCCAGACTGTGGAGAAAGCCCTGGCAGCCCTTCGAGAGCTTGGAGAGACAGATGCCATCAAAAACCCAAGAGTAACAAAGTGCATAGAGAGCAAGCTACCGGACCCTGTAAAAAAGGACTGGCTCGTCTTCATGTTAAACCCTAGCAACAATGTGACCTCGGAGAACCACTTTGACAGCCTCCTCAAGTTTTTCAAAACCCAAGAAGAAATCCTGGAAAAACTTGAGCAGCTTGTAGAAAGTGAACGATCAGAAAAGAAAGTATTCTTCTACACGTTCCACAGAGAAAGACAGTGGGTGTATTGTCTGTGGGGATGAAAGGCATAGAGAGAAACCGTTCTTTTGCAGGCGATTCAAAGAACTGAAGCTGATTGAAAAGTAAAATGTTGTGAAGAAGCTGGGAGCATGTAGGAGGTGTTTAGGGTGTCATGATGATGAGGATGATGAATGCAAAGAGGAGATTTTCTTTTGAGAACAGGTCTTTGTTTGAGGAGGATTTATGAATGTGAAGAGCAGTACAATCCAGCAGATGGCAGTAACCAAAACTTCATGGATGCCAGCCGCCACTAAAACTCAAAGAGAAGAAGAAGCACCTGCGCGCCACCTGCGCGCCACCTGTGCGCCACACTCTTCCCATTAATTTCCTCGGAAGAGCCGGAGAGTCGTACCTCTTCTTTCAGGTAACGTCGTCATTAAGAGAAGTTTTTCCGTGTTTTTCTCACCACCTTTTATAAAAGAAACAGACCTAACAACATTGGTGAAGCAGTGTGAAAGTCCGTCTTTGTTGTTTTAAAGTTAAAACTCTTCGTCTGCGTGATGACATGTTTAAAAATAGCCAGGCTTCTGAAATATCCTCAAACATCAGTCACGGAGAATACAAAACAAGAAGACTTGAATGAATGAGGTTTTATGGAGGAAATTTGCTGTCTACAGAGAAAGTGACACCCTGCACTGGTCACCAGCCATTCACAGGGCTGACATATAGAGTCAGACAACCAGCCACACTCACATTCACACCTACGGACAATTTAGAGTCAGCAGTTAACCTAACCAGCATGTCTTTGGACTGTGGGAGGAAGACGGAGTACCCGGAGAGAACCCACACATGCACGAGGAGAACATGCAAACCGTAGCAGCAGCGGTCCCACCAGTGGTTACGAGCCGACGGCATAAAACCCAGCAGATGGACAACAAAGAACCTAGTCTCGCAGCCACCTTAGAGGCGGTGGTACCACCCGGGCCAATGGCATTCTGCACAGCACATTGACTACTGCATGAGCAGTTGGTCACTTACAGGATCAACAACAATGAAACATGTTGAGTCTCTGTATGGAAAAGCTCTGAAAATAATAGACAAGAAACCTTTTCGTATCACAAAGCATGATAGCTTGTGCAACATCAGGAAGATCAGACCTTACCTGTCAGAACATGCTACACAGCTCCTGGTACAAGCTCTTGTGATATCACGCATCGACTATTGTAACTCTCTACTGGCAGGTCTTCCTACATGCACTATCAAACCTCTGCAGATGATACAAAATGCAGCAGCACGACTGGTCTTCAACCTTCCTAAAAGAGCACATGTCACTCCGCTGTTCATCTCCTTACACTGGCTCCCAGTTACTGCTCGCATCAAATTTAAAACTCTGCTGCTCGCTTACAAAACAGACACAAAAACGTCTCCTCCTTACTTTAACTCTCTCATCCAGGTCTACACTCCCTCCCGCCCACTACGCTCTGCCAATGAAACGTGTCTGATCCAACCTTCACAACAGGGTCCTAAGTCTCTGACTACACTCTTCTCCTCTGTTGATGGTCTCCATATCATTGATGATGATGATGGTTTTTGTTTGATAACGACGACTTATAAGATGGTTTCTATACTGATTAGAGCTCTCAAGAACTGGCGTCATTGTTGTGCTTTGCCTCTGGTCACTTCCTGTCAGCACCTCTGGTCACTTCCTGTCAGCACCTGTGTGTCCAATCGGACTCGAAGCTGATTGTTTGCTCTTACTGACATTGTTCCCTTTTTTCTAAATCCTTGCTTGTGTTGTACTTACTCTCTGATGTACGTCGCTTTGGATAAAAGCGTCTGATAAGTGAATTGTAGAATTGTAGCTCGTATTTTAGAAGGATGTTACTCCTCCGAAAATACAGGCTAGTAAGCTTTGACAACTTCCAAACATTTTAAATTGCCTGTTTGATGTATAAAGTCCTACATGGGCAGGCTCAACCTCCACTAAATGATTACATCAAACAGAAAGCTATAAATGACTCCTCAACTAGAGCCACCAGAGCCACTGTGAGATTCCCCTCAGACGATCAAAACATTTTGTCGTTCAAAGGGAGCACATTAAAGAACATCATCATCTTTATGTTCATTAATGTGCACTGTCCCTATTTTAAATAAATAAACTGACACTAACTAAAAACATGCAAAAGCTGTTTAATATTTGTATTATTTTCAACATATACATTTAAAGATGATTTACCTTTACAGTTACCTTTAAACATATTCATTATATACTATCGTCCTCTGTTCCACTTACCGTCTTCTTGTTCCTCCTTTTCTCACCCAGACAGATTATTCTTCTTCATTTTCCTTTGGTGACTTTATTGGCAAGTTTAAGATTTCACTGGAACAATGCATTTACAGTTGAAAGCGCAACAAGATTGAGTTCTGTCGGGTGGGGCCCCCTGAGGGAGGTTTCCTACTGTCGTTGCAAAATTTGCATATTTTGGACTCAGCTGTGTTTAAAGTTTTTCAGACCTACTGGGCTGTCAGTTGACAAGCAGCGCCTCTCTCTCTCTCTCTCTCTCTCTCTCTCTCTCTCTCCACTCTGACATAAGTTACTGAAGGAGGAGAAGTTTCATGTTGTTGAAGCGTCCATGTGGAAAAAAAGGCAACTCTGTCTCTTCTGATTGTTCAAACAACAGAAAAGAATAAATAATGTCTTCTTGTTATTTCAAACAGGACATTGGGTTTATGAAGACTGCACAGACCTCAGAAATACTCTCTGTAAGCCCTGCACTGAAGGAACCTTTTTGGACGAGCCGACTTACCGTACACGGTGCTACGACTGTAAAAGCTGTGATGAAGGTAGATCTCTTACATTATTATCAAACTAAATAAAGATCAGAACATGTTACTAAACAGTCATCACTGTAAAACCAGCTTTCTAACCTTCAGTTAGTTTGAGTTTGAGCCTCAAACACAGAGATGATCATCTGAGTACTTGTTATTTCCTTACACCAAACTGTTCTTTAGTAGAGCAGAAGTACAGTAGTTCATAAATAACCTCTGTGTTTGTGTCGACAGGTTCTGCTCTGAAGATGAAGACGTCGTGTACGATAAAATCAGACACAGTTTGTGAACCTCTGGAAGGATTTTACTGCTCAGACTCTAGAAAGGACTGTGAGGAAGCAAAGAAACACAGACGCTGTGAACCAGGAGAATACATCAGAGAACACGGTTAGTTAAACACATTTCACTTTTATTGGAAGTCTGTTCTGTCATAATCAGGATTATTTACAGACCACTGACAAAGAAATCATTTCTTCTGTCTTATGAGTCACCATCTGAAGATTTTCTGAACTCTCTGGATCGTAATATTCCAACAAAAACGGTCCTGCTGCATCAGAACGAGTCCCAACCATCCAAATCTAGAGAAAGATTGAATCCAAACACATCACATAAATAAAGATCTACAGATTGATTCAAATTGTCCACCGCTGTTCCAGATTTCCTGCTGTATTTTCTGTGATGATTCATTTTTGTGAATGTTTTTTTAAAATTAGGATACTCAAAACTCTAACCTTTCGATTGGCACCCCATTTGGCAAATTAGGACCTTCCATTCAGTTCCCAGTCTATTACAGCCAATGAGATGAAAGGATTCTGTATTCTGATGAATCTATACCCAGCCAATTGCCGCCACTATGCTGGCGACTGACGTTTCTTGTAGCCAATGACATTCTGAACACGAGGCTTTTTAAATTTGAATTTGAATTTATTTATTTAATAGGGACGATGCAATTTAACATAGTTTGAATACAGAGCATGAAACTGATGTGCTGCACAGAGAGCTTATAGCGATTGCTAATTTCCAACTCTTGTCTCTAGTTGGGCCTTTGATTAGCTGAAATGTGTTTGACCAACTGATAAGATAATTACATGACATCATTTTGTATATATGGTGATAGAGGGACTGTGTTCATGTCTAAAACAACCTCTGTGAAATATTCTCATGTGTTCTGTATTTCCTGCAGGAACTTCCTCCACAGACACCGTGTGCTCCACCTGCTCTGATGGAACATTTTCAGACGGGACGTTTCCATCTTGTCAGAATCACACACAGTGAGTGAAGCTTCACATCACACATGGACTCTCCAGATGTTCCTGTAATAACTGTCCCTCTATCATTACAGATGTGAATCAGAGGGTCAAGAGCTGCTGAGAGCAGGAACTGAGACAAAGGACGCTCAGTGTGGAGATATACCATCAGACTGGACTGCACTGATAGTCGGTGTTGTTGTTTTTGTTGTTGATGTGATGTTTTTAGTCTTTGTACTCGGAGTGTGTTATTTCAAACGGAGGAAGATTAGACATCTAATCTCAGGTAAGGTTTCCACTGTGACAATGAAACATGATCATGTTTATTTTATAGATATTATGGTCTGTCTCATCATTCATTTGATTTTTATTTCTAATGTTTTATTCCAGGAAACATAAAAGAAACACTCTCTCACCAGGTATGTTTTAAACTCTCTTTACTCTCAATCTGTTTTATGTTCAATGATTTAATAAAGTCTCTCCTATTAATGTTTCCCGTACAGGAAGATGTGATGCTTAGAGAATAAACCCTGAAGAGTCTGAAGTCAGATGACTCCAAAGAGTCGAAGGTGAGCCAGCAGAGCTTTGATCAAATGTTCTCTGACTGACTGAGATCAACTCTGTCCTGTTTTTACAGATTTACTAAATGTTTGATTTAAACTAAATCTCTTTTCTCGTCAGGGTGAGACGGTTCAGACTGAACTCCTGCAGAGTGAATCATCTCCAGGATCCTGTTCTGGTCCACCTGCTGGATCCTGACACACTGTTGAGATCTGTTTATATGTATATATGTGTTTATATGTATATCTGTTTTTTTATCTGTTCCAGTTTTGTTTTTGAGACGATGATTGAACACAAACACTTTCATCAGCGCTCCATCGGCTCTCTCACCATCAAGTTTAAATCTTTTAGAAATTAAAGATTTTCCCTTTAGTTTCTTGGGTCGGCTGTCGGTCAGCGGTGGTCGGTCGTCTCCCAAGTGAAAGGTCGGGGGTTCGATCCCCAGCTCCTGCAGCAACATGTTGATGTTTCTTTGGACAAAACATTTAACCCCAAATAACTCCCTCTGCTGCATCATCAGGGTGTGAATGTGTATAGATGAGTGTGAGCTGAGATGAGATCAGATGTTTTTGATGATTTTTATGATTTTTATTATTTTTTTATTTACTTTTGGGTTTGTAAAAAAGCCTTTGTTCCACTATATGTTAAAATAATTCATGTGATGTCTTTCTGTTAAACTCTTTATTTCTGATTGAACTAAATGTATGACACGAGATGTCAGAGCGCTGTGTGAGGTTACATGTCCGGTAGACTCTTTATGTTTTTGATTCTGTTTTCAGAAAATAAATCAAGTTAATGTTCTAAAATATATGTTATATCCTTTAGGTCAACTTATTTTGGTCTCAGGAGGAGAGGCGTCAGTCTTTGTTTAAGATTCTTAAATGTCAGTTTTATGGCTGTGTACCAAAAGACCAAAAGAAAGCAGCGAATAGAAATGTCTGCAGGTCAGCTAGAAATACCAAAGAAGAAGTGAGAATTAAATATATTTAAATTAATAACTGCAGGGACTTCAAGTTTAAATGTTGACTCTTTATGTTCTTGTTACTATTGTAAAAAGGGATGAATAAAAAGATTTGACTAAATCAAAGTGTCTGATTCTTGAACAATAACATCAAACTATTGAATATCTGTGCTCTGCTGACCTCTCGTGGTCAAAAACAGAACTGTTTGAGTTTCTGTTATTTTAACTTCACTCTGAGCTAACAGTTCAAATATTTGTAAGTTAAAGGACAGTGAGAACTCTGAGGTCAGAGGTCAAAGGCTCAGTTCTGTTTCTGAAGTAAAGCTCTGTGTTTCATACTGAATATATCACCTGGAGGAAGAACTCTGAATACTTTTTTTATTTCACTTGAGCTGATCCATGTTTTACTCTCTGCTCGAGTCATTTCATATTTATCTTATTTTATTCCTTTTTAATTAATCATTGATAATCAATTAGTGAAATTGTACATAAACACTTTAGAGATTAAATATATAAAACAGTAAGACTTGAATTCAATTGAGCAACACAGATTAATAAGGGTTATAGAGGGAGAAAATATAAAAAAATAAGTAGAGAGTATTGTTCACTGTGGATCAGGAGCGCCCTCTACTGGACAACCTTCATGATGACAACATATCTAAATGATCCTAATGGTGGTTTCTCCATGAAATATTTTGTAAAAAAGTTTTGTTTTTATATCAGCGCATGTATCAAAAAAAATCACCAAGGGTACATTTTCTTACTTATCGAGGTCGGGTCGCTGTGGCAACAGGAGAAGTACGTCAACCCAGACTTCCTCCCCTTCAACATTTTCCAGCTCCTCCTGGAGGATTCTGAGGCGTTCCCAGGACTGAATGATATCCCTCCAGTGAACTCTGGGTCTACCCCAGGGGGTTCTCCTGGTCGGGCATGTCCGAAAAAAAACCTCCAAAGGGAGACGTCCAGGAGACCCAATCAGACGCCCGAAACACCTCAACTGTCTCCTTTAGATGTGAAGGAGTCGCGGCCACTTTTTCAGTCACTACCCATAATGCATCTTTTTACAGTCTATGGCGTGACCACAGAGGGTTGGAATGAAGATCGGTAATGAAGATCTGCCACCCCACAGGCATTGTCCCAGACCTCAACGTGGCATTGAAGAGACGTATCAGCCAAGACAGCCCAACAATGTCCAGAACCTTTAGCATCTCAGGGCAACTCTCATCCACACCTGGTGCCGCTGAGGAGCTTTCTCAGTGACCTCTGCTAAGGTTAGTGGTAAGGTTCACCCCAGATCTTCAGACTCTGCCTCCCCTTCAGAGGATGTGTTGGTTGGGTTCAGGAGTTCCTCAAAGTATTCCTTCCACCACCCCACGATGTCCCAAGTTCGGGTCAGCAGTTCTCCATCCCTGCTGATAACAGCCCGGGGAAAGCCCTGCTTTCCCTTCCTGAGCCGGAGAACGGTTTGCCAGAACTTCCTTGAGGTGATCCGAAAGTCCTTCTCTGTAGCCTCCCCGCAATCCTCCCACACCAGAGGAAGACCCCGGAGAAACAAGAAGAAACAAATTGAGACTCTCAGACAGTTCTGTCTTTGACCACTAGAGGTCAGCAGCAGTACACAGCCATAAAACTGACATTTAAGAATCTGACACTTGGATTTAAAAGTTCATGAAAAGCATGTGATTAAGGTTAGATAGATAGATAGATAAATAGATACTTTATTGATCCCGAGGGAAATTCAAAGCATCCAGTAGCAGGTTACAAGACGTACATGACATGAAACATTTGTTACAAATTAAGCCGCAAAAAAATGCCGCAAAACCGACCCCCCCCCCCCTGCATTCTGTTCAGGGTCCTTCTCTCTGCCACTGTCACTAGAGAGTCCAGCTCTGTGCCCACCACAGAGCCAGCCTTCCTCACCAGTCTGTTCAGCCGTTCTGCATCCCTCTTCTTGCTGCTTCCTCCCCAGCACACCACAGCATAGAAGAGGACACTGGCCATCACCAACTGGTAAAACATCTGCAGAAGCTTCTTTACAGATGTTGAAGGACCCCAGCCTTCTCAGGAAGTACAGACAGCTCTGTCCCTTCCTGCAGATAGTGTCCATGTTTGATGACCAGTCCAGCCTGTCGTTCAACTGCAGCCCCAGGTACCTGTAGGTCTTGACCACCTCCACGTCGACCCCCCCGATGGAAACAGGTTGGGGATGTGGCTTGTTCCTTCGGAAGTCCACCACCATCTCCTTGGTCTTGGAGGTGTTCAGCTGCAGATGGTTTGAACTGCACCACGTCCCCTATCAGGCTCCTGTACTCCTCCTCCTGTCCATCCCTGACACAACCAACTATCACAGTGTCATCCGAGTATTTCTGCATGTGGCAGAGCTCAGAGTTATACTGGAAGTCAGAGGTATACAGGGTGAACAAGACAGGAGAGAGCACGGCCCCCTGTGGTGCTCCGATGCTGCTGACCACAGAGTCAGATGTGCAGTCCTTCAGTCTGACGTACTGTGGTCTCTCTGTGAGGTAGTCCGTGACCGGTCTCACCTGGTGCGAGTCCACCGTCATCTCGGTCAGCTTGTCTCTCAGTAGGAGGGGGTGGATGGTATTAAAGGCGCTAGAGAAATCAAAGAACATGATTCTCATCACGTCGCTCCCTTTGTCCAGATGAGAGTAAGCCCTGTGTAGTAGATAGAGGATGGCATCGTCCACGCCTACCTTCGCCTGGTAAGCAAACTGCAGTGGATCCTGGGCATGGTGGACCTGGGGTTAAAGGGTTACTGGGACTAGAAAAGTCCACCAAAGGACTAAAATACAGTTCAGTTCAGATTAAATACCAAATTTCCGTCTACTTATTACCATAGTGCAATACTAACTTTTGAAAAGGCTTCCACCTGAATTGTTTGTTTTGATGTACACTGAGCAACAAGTCATGATGGACAAAGTGTGAGGTGTTGTCTTCATGTCTGTTTGCCTTTTTGTTTGTTTGTCCCCTTCAATGATATTCATTAATCTTCCTGTTTTATTATTATCTTTAATTCATTTGTTGTTTGGACCATAAAATATCATTTCCCAGCGTTTACTTTATAAAGTGATGATAAAAAACAGAAACAATGCAAAAGATAGAGAGCAGACATCAGAACCATGGACAGAGTCAGAACAGACATAAAATGTGAGACACAAATACATATTAGAAATAATCTGAAGAAATGTATTAAAACAGAGATGATTCTTTTTTCAAATGAATTGTAATTTTTTATTGTGATTATTTTTCAAATGATTTGTTTCTGTGGGAGGAAACCGAAGTGCTCGGAGTAAACCCACACCACCCAGGACTCCATGTGGGCTCACATGTCGTCTATGCTTTCTATTATAACAGAATGAGATCTTTCTATTTTGTTCTGGAGGAAGTGAAAACTATATAGTTCTACTTTTCATATAGAGAATTATGTCATCTTACTGAAATTATTTGGGTTTATTACACTCTAAGATTTCATAATGTTTGTATTTTTAATGAAATTTTGTTCATCAAAATAAATATATATTTTTTTAATTTACTCTCAGCTCCATCCAACCGTCTGCAGAGACTGGCTGCAGGACTCTTTCTTTACACTTTGGAGGATACGACAGATTTGATGTGGCTAGAGGAACTTTCTGAGTCATGTGTTTCATAAATAAACATGTTATAATGTAGACAAGTATAAATTAGTCCCACCTGTGTATATTTGAGAACATTGCCTTTTACACGCTGAAGAAGAGCATCTGCTCGAAACGTCCTTGTGTCAAATAAAATAAAAATGTAGTTTGACGTTGAAATGGAGTTGAGCATGTTTTCTCCATGATTTCTCAGACTGCAGACAGATACTATTGGATGGTTCTACTTTTAATGCTTTATTTTGAAGGGCTGAAAAACGAAAGTTAAATTTTCAGCGACGCCATTTGGAGCATTAAGGTATGTGTGTCCGTGTTTTATTAAGTTAAAGACTAAACAACATTGGAGAACAGTGTAAAAGTGAATCTTTGTTGTTTTAAAGTTAAAACTCTTCTGGTGTGAAATGTTATAAATCCTCTAATGATCACTAAATGAACACAGAGGATCCTGAGACACTCAGACTGTCTGACACTTTAGACTTTATGGAAATACATGAAAATAACCTCAAACTTCAGGGCAGACATAAGGACTACAACAAGAAGACTCATAGGGAGAAAATATTGAAGTTATTTCTAAACATGAAGTCTTCGTGACTTCCTGACTGTTGTTGACGAGTCTTGTAATCTTCCAGGAAATGGCTCCTCAACAAACATTTCTCTGGTCTCTGTGCACTTCATTATAGTTTGATGATAGATTGGTAAATGACACATTCAAATATAAAGTTTGGACAATGTTGATTGAAACTTTCAGTGCTGGAATGTTTCAAAATGCACTGTGGATTTTTGATAGAGAAATGTGAAAGTTGGAGAAATGTACACATTCAGTGGTATATGTTCATAACTCTATACATAACAAACTGTCCTCAGAGGAAATTTGGTCCCTGTAAAACTGTTGGAAGATAAAATGCTGTGCGAGAAGTTGTGGTGGAGGGGCCGCAACAGTGAAACACTCTCTGGTAACTTTTTAGCTCCAACAGTCTTCCAGGGACCCATTTTTACATTTGAATAAAGTTTGTGTATTCAGTTCAGAAAATATAACAAAGAATTGTTTCACCACTCCAACTTTCAAATTTCACTACCAAATCTACATTAACTAATTAACAGAAAATATATTCCATACATCAAATAAAGAAAACAAAAATCAGGTGAACATAGAAATAGCTCAGGCAAGGCAAGAGACATTAAAAGAGCAAGACTTTAGATATATCCAAATCAAGTTTTTTGGCCTTTCTGTTCTATTTTCCATATATTTTAATGCTTTAAAGTAATTGACTAAATAACACAAAGACATAAAAAGAGGGGTTGATGTTTTTTTCATTTACAAGTATAAATTTACCCAAAATTATAACAAGGTTAACAATGTCTGAATATAATAGAGGATATCTTTATTAGAAAATGTAGGAATGTTATCAATCTTTAAAGACAACCAGCTGTGGATATCAGCCCAACATGTTTTACTGTATGAGCAGTCAACAAATAAATGTTCCAAGGTTCCTACCTCTGAGGAGCAAAAAGCACAGGCATCTACTTCAAAATGGAGTCTTTTGTGTAAAAAATCACAAACTGGGTCGATTGCACATGCAACTTTAAAATGTGTTTCTTTGAGCGTAGGAGTAACTGGACATGACAGATAAAAAGAAAAACACAATTTTCTCAAGGTGTCGTCAAAGTTACCAGAGCTAGTATTGAAGTCTCTTGTTTTTCTGTTTAAAGACTGTTTCAGCGTCTATCAAACAGATCAACTTCACCAACTTTTAAACAAGAAAGGTACACACAGAGAATATGACATGTTACTTTAGATCATTTGTTGTAAATTCTTCAAAGGTAAATAGGTATCCCTCTGTATTCAGTGAATGCCAATTTTTCTAACATCATATTTAAATCATTCCCATTTATTCAATGGGGATAAATAACTTTGTAGTTCGACCTTTTTGATTAAGGAGAGGGTCCTTTTGCAAAATCAGTTGCTTTTTAATACACTATTGTTACACTTCCAGATTAACGGCCCTTATTTTAGTATGTTGTTATTGTATTAACTACATAGAGTCATTACACAGTGATCAGTAAGAGAAGGACAGATGTCACAGTCTGAGGACATATCGACTAGATTGCTCGTTATTAGCCAAAAGTCTATCCTAGAACACTGAGTTCGTCTGCTATTATTACTCCAAGTGTATTGTCTCTATCTGGGTTATTATAATTATATTATATCGTGTCTTGACTCCAGTATCCTGATAATATCATATTCATGGTTTGGACTTCACACTGTTTTTACTCTGTGAAATATTAAACAGATTTATCATCATCAGGTAGTATTCATGTACACTTTGTCTTCAGTGAGAACATTTCTCTTTCTCTTCACAGATTCTCCTGCTGAACGTCTCCACAGGTCAAACTCTGACATGTGGTCCATACGAGTATGAGACACCTGGTGGATGCTGTCCTATGTGTCCACCTGGTAAGATCCAGTTCATAATTAACTTTATTTAATTTCCATTAATGTTTGAGACATTTTACACCTGGTAACAATCTGCATCTGTCCTGATGATGAAGATGGTGATGATGATGATGATGGTGATCTCTCTCTGACTGCAGGAAGCTGAAAACACTTTTCTCTGGGAGTGTGTTACCTGTCCTGGTTTGGAGTTACATTTCTCTTGGTCCTAAATCTGTGTTGGTTCAAACAGACGAGGAATCTGTGCTGGTCTTCTGTTACAGAGAGAATGAGACCTGGATCAGCTGCAGTGTTTCTGGTAAATGATCTTATTGAATTATCTGAGCACTGATTGAGGTTTTATATTTCTCCTCTTCAACATTTCTATCTGTGTAAATATTTGTTCTGAATGATTCTTCTTCACACAAACAGACAAACTTCAGATGTGAAGATTTGAACTCTTTCCCTCTTCTCTCTTCATGGACTGGATGATGATTTTAGATTTCTCTCTGTATTCATGTACACTTTGTCTTCAGTGAGAACATTTCTCTTTCTCTTCACAGATTCTCCTGATGAACGTCTCCACAGGTCAAACTCTGACATGTGGTCGATATCAGTATGAGATACATGATAGATGCTGTCCTATGTGTCCAGCTGGTAAGATCCTCATGAATGTTAAAGAATCTTTAATTAAAGTTTATCAGGTTAGTTTCAATGTCCCTATTTTAAATAAATAAACTGACACTAACTAAAAACATGCAAAAGCTGTTTAATATTTGTATTATTTTCAACATATACATTTAAAGATGATTTACCTTTACAGTTACCTTTAAACATATTCATTATATATTATCGTCCTCTGTTCCACTTACTGTCTTCTTGTTCCTCCTTTTCTCACCCAGACAGATTATTCTTCTTCATTTTCCTTTGGTGACTTTATTGGCAAGTTTAAGATTTCACAGGAACAATACATTTACACTTGAAAGCGCTGTCGGGTGGGGCCCCCTGAGGGAGGTTGAGCCTCTGCTGTGTTTTAAAGTTTTTCAGACCTCCAGGGCCCCCTGCTGGTCGTCTGGGGCAACAAGCAGAGTACTGCCTTGTCTCTCTCTCTCCCTCTCTCTCTCTCTCTCTCTCTCTCTCTCTCTCTCTCCACTCTGACATAAGTTACTAAAGGAGAAGTTTCATGTTGTTGAAGCGTCCATGTGGAAAAAAAGACAACTCTGTCTCTTTAAAAGAAAAAAGAATAAAAAATGTCTTCTTGTTGTTTCAAACAGGAAGTTGTGTTCATGAAGACTGCACAGACTCTGGAAGTACTTTCTGTAAGCACTGCACTGAAGGAACCTTTATGGACCAGCCGACTTCCCGTACACGGTGCTACGACTGTAAAAGCTGTGATGAAGGTAGATCTCTGACATTATTATCAAACTAAATAAAGATCAGAACATGTTACTAAACAGTCATCACTGTAAAACCAGCTTTCTAACCTTCAGTTAGTTTGAGTTTGAGCCTCAAACACAGAGATGATCATCTGAGTACTTGTTATTTCCTTACACCAAACTGTTCTTTAGTAGAGCAGAAGTACAGTAGTTCATAAATAACCTCTGTGTTTGTGTCGACAGATTCTGCTCTGAAGATGAAGACGTCGTGTACGATAAAATCAGACACAGTTTGTGAACCTCTGGAAGGATTTTACTGCTCAGACTCTAGAAAGGACTGTGTGGAAGCTAAGAAACACAGACGCTGTGAACCAGGAGAATACATCAGAGAACACGGTTAGTTAAACACATTTCACTTTTATTGGAAGTCTTTTCTGTCATAATCAGGATTATTTACAGACCACTGACAAAGAAGTCATTTCTTCTGTCTTATGAGTCACCATCTGAAGATTTTCTGAACTCTCTGGATCGTAATATTCCAACAAAAACGGTCCTGCTGCATCAGAACGAGTCCCAACCATCCAAATCTAGAGAAAGATTGAATCCAAACACATCACATAAATAAAGATCTACAGATTGATTCAAATTGTCCACCGCTGTTCCAGATTTCCTGCTGTATTTTCTGTGATGATTCATTTTTGTGAATGATTTTTTAAAATTAGGATACTCAAAACTCTAACCTTTCGATTGGCACCCCATTTGGCAAATTAGGACCTTCCATTCAGTTCCCAGTCTATTACAGCCAATGAGATGAAAGGATTCTGTATTCTGATGAATCTATACCCAGCCAATTGCCGCCACTATGCTGGCGACTGATGTTTCTTGTAGCCAATGACATTCTGAACACGAGGCTTTTTAAATTTGAATTTGAATTTATTTATTTAATAGGGACGATGCAATTTAACATAGTTTGAATACAGAGCATGAAACTGATGTGCTGCACAGAGAGCTTATAGCGATTGCTAATTTCCAACTCTTGTCTCTAGTTGGGCCTTTGGTTAGCTGAAATGTGTTTGACCAACTGATAAGATAATTACATGACATCATTTTGTATATATGGTGATAGAGGGACTGTGTTCATGTCTAAAACAACCTCTGTGTAATAGTCTCATGTGTTCTGTATTTCTTGCAGGAACTTCCTCCACAGACACCGTGTGCTCCACCTGCTCTGATGGAACATTTTCAGACGGGACGTTTCCATCTTGTCAGAAACACAAACAGTGAGTGAAGCTTCACATCACACATGGACTCTCCAGATGTTCCTGTAATAACTGTCCCTCTATCATTACAGATGTGAATCAGAGGGTCTGCTGCTGCTGAGAGCAGGAACTGAGACAGAGGACGCTCAGTGTGGAGGAAAAGTGTCACACAGGACTGCACTGATTATCTGTGGTGTTGTTGTTGTTGGTGTGATGTTTTTAGTACTCGGAGTGTGTTATTTCAAACGGAGGAAGATTAAACATCAAAACTCAGGTAAGGTTTCCACTGTGACAATGAAACATGATCATGTTTATTTTATAGATATTATGGTCTGTCTCATCATTTATTTGATTTTTATTTCTAATGTTTTATTCCAGGAACCATAAAAGAAACACTCTCTCCCCAGGTATGTTTTAAACTCTCTTTACTCTCAATCTGTTTTATGTTCAATGATTTAATAAAGTCTCTCTTATTAATGTTTCCCGTACAGGAAGGTGTGAACCTTAAAGATCCAACCCTGAAGAGTCTGAAGTGAGATGACTCCAAAGAGTCGAAGGTGAGCCAGCAGAGCTTTGATCAAATGTTCTCTGACTGACTGAGATCAACTCTGTCCTGTTTTTACAGATTTACTAAATGTTTGATTTAAACTAAATCTCTTTTCTCCTCAGGGTGAGACGGTTCAGACTGAACTCCTGCAGAGTGAATCATCTTCAGGATCCTGTTCTGGTCCACCTGCTGGATCCTGACACACTGTTGAGATCTGTTTATATGTATATATGTGTTTATATGTATATCTGTTTTTATATCTGTTCCAGTTTTGTTTTTGAGACAATGGTTGAACACAAACACTTTCATCAGCGCTCCATCGGCTCTCTCGCCATCAAGTTTAAATCTTTTAGAAATTAAAGATTGTCCCTTTCATTTCTTGGGCCGGCTGTGGATCAGTGGTGGTCGGTCGTCTCCCAAGTGAAAGGTTGGGGGTTCAATCCCCAGCTCCTGCAGCAACATGTTGATGTTTCTTTGGAAAAAACATTTAACCCCAAATAACTCCCTCTGCTGCATCATCAGGGTGTGAATGTGTATAGATGAGTGTGAGCTGAGATCAGATCAGATGTTTTTATTATGATTTTTATTATTTTTTTATTGTTCCTTGTACAGTTGTTCACTTTATACATCCAGTCATGTAAAAAAAAAGCTTTTGTTGCACTTTATGTTAAAATAATTCATGTGATGTCTTTCTGTTAAACTCATTATTTCTGATTGAACTAAATGTATGACACGAGATGTCAGAGCGCTGTGTGAGGTTACATGTCCGGTAGACTCTTTATGTTTTTGATTCTGTTTTCAGAAAATAAATCAAGTTAATGTTTTTAAATATATTTTTATATCCTTTAGGCCAGGGGTGGGCAACTGGCAGCCCGGGGGCCACATGCGGCCCTCGTCAACCCTCAATGTGGCCCTCAGGTCAATTTTTATATATCAAAACATGAAGAAAACATGACAAAATCTGCCATGAACTATTTCCATCATAATATTTGATCACTGGTATATGTTGAGTTAAATTTGAGACATAATTGACTGTTATCGTTTTTGTAAACTACAATTTGCCCCCCTGGCAGTCAGAATTAAATGAATGTGGCCCTTGCTGTGACCAAAGTTGCCCATCCCTGCTTTAGGCCAACTTGTTTTGGTCTCGGGAGGAGAGGCTTCAGTCTTTGTTGAAGTGGTCGCAGGTTTGAATCCAGGGCCCCAGTCCTCGTACGTGGTTCAAATAATCAGAGCTGATGTCCTTTTAGCCTGATTTGATTCACGTTATGGTTAAAGGTTGACTAAAGCCTGACTCACTGCGATTTTTCCCCGATTGTGTAAAAGTCGGGGTGGCATGTCGGCTCACACTGTACGACTGAATAGTTTACGACGCCCGACCAGACCTTGAGATTGACGTGCTCACACTGAACGAGTGAAATCGAGACGGTGCGTTGAAAGTTGTTAATAAAGTTTCATTTGAAAAAAACAAAGGACGAGGCATATCCACAATTACGAAGGTAAGATCATTAATGTGAATGTTAGCATGTTTGTGTACTAGCATAATGTGTAGTAAGTGCTAACACTGTGTTTCTATTTGTTTCTTTCTATCACTGTCACAATTTTCAATGTCAGTATGAAAGAAGGATTCCAGCGGAGAGATTAGCGTTAGAGCTGAGTGCTTCAGATCAATGAGGACAAAACAAAAGCCTCACAGTCTGAGTGTAAGGGAAAGTTATGCAGCAGGTTCATGACAGATTTCTGTTCATCAAATCAAGTTTCTGTGAATCATATAGGTGCCACGAGTACTGCTAAAAGCTACTTAAAAATATATACATAATTTGATAAACAATTCATAACATTACTGTGTGAAAATAGGCAATGGGATTCACAGAAACTAGATACTAACAGTCTGTGTTTTACCACTTCTCAATATTATGTGCTTCTTCTCATATTTATTAGTAAAGAGAGATTGAGATCAGATATTGTTTGGCTAAATGTATTTAGTTATTATCTTCCTTTTTCTATAATTGTTCCTTCTATAACACATTTTCATTAAGTATTTAAAGTTAAACTGCACTTGCAGCAAGTACAGTATGTATTGTACAACATTGTAACAAATTTGTGTATTTTCCCAGATTGCACTAAGGGATACCCGTCCTGTGCAGCTACAAAGCTGCCAGTGTACCTGTGTGGCTGGTGCAGCCTTGTGCAACCATGTGGCAGCACTATTATACCAGACTGCACACTATTCTCAGCTCAACATCACCACTGTCCCCCCAGTGCACAGCTGCACAGAGACAGAACAGCAGTGGCATAAACCAAGAACCATGGTATGCTAACTTTATGACATACTGTGAGGTTATGTAAAGTTATTTGTCCTTGTTTTTGGAAAAAACGTTTTTTTTGTCTAACTGCAGGGTGTTAAACCTGGTCCTGTAAATGAAATGGTCATCCTTTCAGCCAGACCCAAGGAAAGAAGACTTGCACAGGGAAGACCAACACAGAGTTCACATTATTTTACCAGAAGTGTAATGTGCCCTTATGCAGTGCTCGGTATAGTTAGGGTAAAGACTTTTTTAAATAAATGAATACATTGGTAGAGAGAAAATAAATGAATAAGCAAATAATTATTTGTCTTTTCCGTAGGAGCAACTTATATAAAGGAGTCAGGGCGCGGTCACACTGGCCATCCGTACCGTGCTCAAGCACGCTTCAACCCTAAAGTCCAGTTCATTTGACCAGTGTGACCGCTCTGTATCATGCTCAGGCACGGTACACTTCCTTGGCTTTGGCACACTTCAGAGAGGTGTGCTTCAGCACGGTACACTTCATGCACGAGCACAAGCACGCGGGTAAACAACACTGACAGCCTTCATTCTGGAGAAATCCAGAGTTTGTATCTGACTAACATGACACAATATAAGACACAAAGTAGCTGTCATGTTCTCTGTGTTGTTCTCCGATGTGCGGCCGCGGGCTCGACTGCGCGTCTCTCTCTCTCTCTCTCTCTCTCTCGTGCTTTAATCGAGGTAATCGTGCTTTAGGCCCTTCATCAGTACATGCTGGGACCATGTACATGTTCTTTTGTCTGCACTGAACATCAGCAGCTCCACATGATGTCATTGGAAACATCCTTAGAAACAGCACATAAAATTGAATCTAGTACAAAAGAGCAGAGCTCCTGCATTGAGTGGCACCAATTAAGAAGATACAGAGTCACATCCTCCAAATTTAGAGAGATCTGTCACACCAGAAGTCACAGCTCTGCTGTAAATCTTGTTAAAAGGCTACTGAGACCCAGCCATCAGACTGCAGACAAGAGGAGGGGGCTTGAAATGGAGCCTGCAGCTGTAGAGGAGTACTGCAGAGCAAGGGATGTGAACCACTACCCTTGTGGGTTCCTCATCCACCCCGACGCACCATGGATGGGATCATCACCTGATGGTATTGTCTATGACCCACAGGGGCAACCAGTCTTTGGCCTCCTAGAAATTAAATACCCAAATGTAGTGATCTATGTGGACTGCCCTTATATAAAGATCAGTGAGGGCACACACACACTCAGAAAGTCCCATCCTTACTTTTGGCAAATCCAGGGCCAGATGCTGATTTCCGGTTTAGACTGGTGTGACTTTGTTGTCTATATGCAGGAAGACATGTTTATCCAGAGAATTCCCCGAGACAAGGAAACTACCATCTTTTTCTATGTGTACCTACCCACTTCCTTAGATAGCTAGACTGAAATTAGACTGCCAAGCAAAAATGCTCAGTAAGAAGCAAAGGCGTCAGCAGTGTGTTCTCCATGATGGATTCAATTTTAAATGTATGTTGTTGTTTTGCACTAGGTTAATTATTTGGTTATAATGTTTCCATTGTGCTTAAAAATGAAATGTTTTACACTTGTGAGAATGTATGTTTTGCAATACAATGTGATCGATAGCATGGGAGTGTTTCATGTATAAATGTCATTTCTAAAGAAAAGAAGGTAAGCAAAAGAAATCTGGGTCCAAGTTAAATTGGTCAAAGTGAATGTATTTCAACAAACCAATATTCAATGACTTCATCAACACCAAACAGATTTCATGTTAGTATATACAGATAATTAATATTTACAAATGAACATTTTGCCCTTAAAAGAATACAAAACAGATTTCAGTATCGTTAATTGGAACCACAGTGATCAGGATACTTGCGCGTGCCCGTCCTACATGAAAAGGGAGCAACGTGGATCACAAATCCTGATTCTCTCTGTGATTATCAATGGAGAATTTAAAGGAAAGCGCAACATTGTTTACACAACTTGAACCGCAAACCATCATTGACGAATATGAAAACTTCATTTAACAGCCAAATCAAACACCTCGGCATCAGCAAAGGCCAGACGAGCAGCTTGGCAAGCGATTGCAGACAAATTAAATGTGTAAGTGTAAAGAATATGCTAATTGGCTGTACACTGTTCCTGTCAAAATAAACAAATAAATAAAAGAAAAATCCTCAAAAGCAACAAATCAAGATTACAGCTGACCCTCTGCACCCCCTTTGCTCGTAGTATGAACTCTTGACTTCAGGGTGCAGGTACAGAATGCCCCGGATGAGGACTAAAAGAGGCATTACATCTTTAGTACCACACAGTATTCAGCTGCTTAATAAGCTTTGATTATACAGGATGAACTCGGCACTCTGCACTTTATTTCACTTGCTACTGAAATCACTCAGTTAATCATGCGATGCTTTACTGTGTTCTTGTTGTCCTGTAAATGTTTGTTTGTATAGTGTGTTTTATGCTCTCTGTGCAAGGCAGATTCCTCTAGGGGCAATAAAGGTTTCATTCAGTCATTGAAAAATGTCTGCAGTTCAGCTAGAGATACCAGAGAAGAAGTGAGACTTAATTATATAATTATAAATACCTTCAGAAACAATTTTGACTTTTTATGTTCTTGTTCCTCTTTTGAAGAGCGTAGGCAGACGCTACAGTGTCCCTCTGGCCCAAAAAACATTAAAAAAATGTATTTTGTTACTGTTGGGACAGACAATAAAGTTTATCTATCTATCTATAAAAAGATTTGACTAAATCAAAGTGTCTGATTCTTGAACAATAACATCAAACTATTGAATATCTGTGCTCTGCTGACCTCTGGTGGTCAAAAACAGAACTGTTTGAGTGTTATTTTAACTTCAACACTCTGAGCTAACAGTTCAAATATTTGTAAGTTAAAGGACAGTAAGAACTCTGAGGTCAAAGGTCAAAGGCTCAGTTCTGTTTCTGAAGTAAAGCTCTGTGTTTCATACTGAATATATCACCTGGAGGAAGAACTCTGAATACTGAACTCTGTCTCATCATCAATCTCATCTTTCATCTTTTCTTCAAACCTTTCTCTCCTTTGTGTCCTACATAAAAACATAAAACATAAAACAAACATTATCAAAAAAATAAAGTAAGACTTAAATTCAATTGAGCAACACAGATTAATAAGGGTTATAGAGGGAGAAAATATAAAAAAAA
Organism: Labrus bergylta; assembly: GCF_963930695.1. NCBI lineage: Eukaryota > Metazoa > Chordata > Actinopteri > Labriformes > Labridae > Labrus > Labrus bergylta. Next base: position 20,543,413 of record NC_089206.1, read on the forward strand.
TAAGTAGAGAGTATTGTTCACTGTGGATCAGGAGCGCCCTCTACTGGACAACCTTCATGATGACACCATATCTAAATGACCCTAATGGTGGTTTCTCCATTAAATATTTTGTAAAATGTTTTGTTTTTATATCAGCGCATTTATATAAAAAAATCACCCATCCATCCATCTATCTACATTTTCTTCCTTATCGAGGTCGGGTCGCTGAGGCAACAGGTGAAGTACGTCAACCCAGACTTCCTCCCCTTCAACATTTTCCAGCTCCTCCTGGAGGATTCTGAGGCGTTCCCAGGACTGAAAGGATATCCCTCCATTGAACTCTGGGTCTACCCCAGGGGGTTCTCCCGGTCGGGCATGCCCGAAAAACCTCCAAAGGGAGACGTCCAGGAGATCCAATCAGACGCCTGAAACAGAAAAAGCTCATTAATGAGCTTAACTGAAAAAGGGACTAGTGAGTTTTTGAAGCGGTTGTGTTTGCACAGAGGAACCCTGTACCTTCTCCCTGAGTTCAACAAAACATATTCAGAGTGCAATACATGGGAAGTGTCCAATAAAATGCCCTTGGCCTGTGTGATTGTGGCCTGCTCAAAAAGATCCTGGGGGGTAAGAGGGGCACACATTCCCATGATCTTGCCTGCTGTCTTAACCAGGCTGAGGATCTGAGCTTTAGATTTTACACCAAACACTCTTAGTCTCCTGAGAAAATGGAGGCGCTTGCCACCTGTGTGGCACCGCCAGCTAAAATCCAGCTAAAATCATTGTCAATATGCACCCCCAGGTATTTCTATGAGGTGACTTGTTCAATGCTGTGACCATGAATGGCCACAGGGCTCCGGTTTCCGACTGATCTGGGGTCCAGCAACATCTCAACAGTTTTACGAATGTTTACGTGCAGTTGATGAGCATCACACCAGTCCACAAAACTGTCCACAAAACTGTCCATAGCAGCTCTGTGGCTACTTGGGTTCGAATTATTTGTGAGTAGACTGAGGATGACAGTATCATCTGAGAATTTCACGACATATTTGTTTGGCTGGGTGCTAACACAGTTATTAGTATACAGAGTAAACAAGAAGGGTGAACTGACACATCCCTGTGGGGCCCCCGTGCTGCTTACTGCTGTTTCAGAGAAGACAGAATTAAATTTCACTTGTTGTGGCCTGTTTGAAAGAAAGGAGTCGTACCACTTGATTAAAAAAGGGTTCACATCTAGCTCAACTAGTTTTTTAAGAAGAATGTGTGGCTGGATTGAGTTAAAAGCTGAGCTAAAATCAATGAAAAGCAGTCTGGCATATGCAGCAGGGCTTATTGTTGAGATGGCGTCACTTGTGCTACGGATTTTTGTGTAAGCGAATTGGTAGGGGTCCAGGGATGGCTCCACCTCCGAGTGTAGCTCCTCTGTTATGAGTCTTTCCAGTGATTTCATAACATTTTAGGTGAGAGCCACAGGCCGGTAATCATTGTCCTCCTTGGGGCATGCTATTTTGGGAACTGGGATTATTATTGATTTTTTCCATAGATCTGGTACCGAGTGTGTATCCATGGAGAGCTGAAAGAGTTGATGCCAGGCTGGTGTAAGTTCCTCTGCAAATGTCTTTAAATAAAAAGGCGGACAGGTTGTCCGGCCCTGTTGCTTTGTTGGTGTGTATGGCTTTAAAAACCTTAGTAACAGAGTGTGGGTTAATTCAAATTCTGTGCTCGTTCACATTACAGATTAAATTCTCTAAAACTACACAACATTCCTTGTGATTGTCAGTTTCATAGCGCAGATAAAAGTTGTTAAGTTCATTTGCACGTGCAGTTTCATTGTGTGCAGATAGGGGCTTCCTTTTTGTGTCCATGTTGGTCATTCCACGGATGGAGTCCCACAGTTTCTTTGAGTTGGATTGGGACAGTTCCTGTTCTGCTCGTTCCCTGTGCTGCAGCCGTGCCGCTCTCATCTGCTGGTTCAGGTCTTTTTGTGCAGCTCTGACTCCTGCAGTGTCTCCTGATGTGAAGGCGGACTTCTTCCTGTTGATGCATTCCTTTATATTTGATGAAAAACTGCTCTATCAAAGATCTTACTGAGTGCTGGTAACACGCTAATGGGACGACTGTTAGTCTCATCTCATCTTTTGTTTCTCTTAACATCACCATTAAAGGTGTTTCGCCTTCTGGATTCGATGGTTTCTTTAAAAGAAAGAATTTAAAGTGAGCGACATTTAATGATCTAACTGTGAAGCTGTTTGAGAGTAAAGAGATATAAAACATACCTGCTGAACTTTTTTCTTCTGTAAGACAACATGAAACAAATCATTGATGGTATCTATAATGAAACATGATCATGTTTTTATTGTCACATTATAAATTCTTACTTCTGTTTAGAAAACGTTTTATCTTCTCTCTGTAACACCACGCTGTTAATACAAGCACGAGAACTAAAAGCTCCAAAACAACACCGACTATCAGTCCAGTCCAGTCTGATGGTATATGTCCACACTGAGCGTCCTCTGTCTCAGTTCCTGCTCTCAGCAGCAGCAGACCCTCTGATTCACATCTGTAATGATAGAGGGACAGTTATTACAGGAACATCTGGAGAGTCCATGTGTGATGTGAAGCTTCACTCACTGTTTGTGTTTCTGACAAGATGTAAACGTCCCTGTTGAAAATGTTCCATCAGGTGGAGCACACGGTGTCTGTGGAGGAAGTTCCTGCAGGAAATACACACAGTGACAGTTTTCAATATTAAACTAAATACATGATGAGATCTTTAAAGCAGAATCTCAGAAAGAAACACCTGAAAACATTGTTTAGTCTGAAGTCCAGATTAAAGCTTTAAATGTATGATCGATGAGCTGCAGATGTACAGAAAGAACAATTTCACCTGATACCAAGAAAAAGTATCTTTCTAAACTTGATTAAATATCAATCTTTGATAACTTTTCATTTCATGTATGAAATATTGCAGACATATCATCCATGCAGTCTAAAATATGAAGGAAATAAGTTCACTAATATTTGTGTCTGTAAATGAGAGAGCGAGAGAGAGAGAGATATTTGGTGTAAACACAGCATGTTGTGTGAACACCTGCAGTGTGATTTGATCAGATCAGCTGCTCCCTTTGACTATTTTCTGTGTAAACAAAACCAGCTCAAAGGAAAACATCTGAACCAATGAGAGATTCAGATTTAAGGTTTGCTCTAAAAACAAACAGGAAATACAGAGAACAACACTCCAGCTGCAGTTTCCTCATCAAGGACTCAGTAATAAAACTTCTGCCTTTAAATTAAAAAGGTAATAAAAACAACATAAACATTAATTTACCTGCTCCACATTCTCTGCAGGGATAACAAAGTTTGAATCCGTTCAGTCCATTATTGTAGGTCCCCTCTGTGCACAGCTGACAGGATGTAGTTTTGTCCTCCTCACAGTCTGTTTTAACTCGAGTCCCTGTTGAAAAGACAAACTTTAATGTCACACAATCAGGAAACAGACATTGTAGGATTTTATATCTGATAATGTTTGAAGATAAAGCATCGACTTCATTCCACTCGCTGTGGACGTGTTATGTGTTAAGACAACAAAAACCTCAAAACATCATAACTTTCATTCTAACTTTTTATTAAAAAGCTGCCATGAAATCAGACAAGTCAGGAAGAAACAGTCAGAGAAACATCCAGAGAAATCCTGGAGGGACAGACTGACGATCTTACCGATGGGACACATGGGACAGCACTCGTCTCCAAACACATATTCTGTTGGATGGCAGGTGAGGGTTTGATTTAGGAATATATTCATCATAAAAATCTGTGAAGAGAAAAAGAAACATCAGAAACATTCCTGTGGTGATGAAGCTGATCAGGAGTTTGAGGTTATCTTTAAACTGCTCTGAATGTGGGATGATGGAGGCTGCTGAAATAAGACTGCGGTGAAGCCAGCCGCTCCTCGAGTTTACATGGTGAAGTGAGCCGCCCCTAAATGTGAAGTGCTCACGTATTCTGATCTTTATGGTAAATGCTCCGGACTGCAGAGCGAGCAGGAGGAACAGACAGAGAGAGCGATGAAGTGAAGTGCTGAATGTCTAGGTCTTACCATAAAACTGACTATGAGATACAAGTGTATGAAACGGGAGTAAACAGAATACAGTACAGAGAATAGCTTCGGAGGTCGGGGAAGTTAGTGTGAGAATAATTCTGCGAGTCTGCGGTAACTTCCGTTTTTCAAAATAAGGTGTTCACCATTAAAAAAAAGTTTTCTTGGAGAAAACAATAATTATATATATTTTCTTACATAAGTAGACAATGATTCTGATATGGTTGGACTTAGTACTTCCTAGACTACATGCACCTGTACTATGAAGTACTTTTACTGTGTACTTTTTAAGAAATCCATTGTCAAAGTCCATAATAAAGCACTATAATGAGTAAAGTCAGAAAAAAGACTCATTATAGTGACAATGTATTGTAAAAAGTGAAGGTGCACAATTTAAACAAAGGAAGTGCATGTAAGTTGTATAAAAGAACTGAGCTTTATTACGGACTTTGACAAAGGATTTCTCCAAAAAAAATTCTCCAAGAAAACGTTTTTTTTTTTTAAATTGTGAACACCTTATTTTGAAAAACGGAAGTTACCGCAGACTCGCAGAATTATTCTGCGAAGCTATTCCCTGTACAGTGATCGGTTTACTCCCGTTTCATACACGTGTATCTCATAGTCAGTTTTATGGTAAGACCTAGACATTCAGCACTTCACTTCATCGCTCTCTCTGTCTGTTACTCCTGCTCGCTCTGCAGTCCGGAGCATTTACCATAAAGATCAGAATACGTGAGCACTTCAAATTTAGGGGCGGCTTACTTCACCATGTAAAAGCGAGGAGTAATATTTACAGTCTATGGGTGGACCCAAAAAATGCATACTGAATGACCACGAAAGTTCAGTATACTGAAACACCATACTGAATAGTACGTACTGCATACTGAACTGTGACAATTCGGAAAGGGCCCTGGTCTTCGCACAACATGCTTTCTCTCTCTGAATGAATTCATGCGCCATCTGGTGGCAGAACTTTAGTGTTTGATATTAATCTTATTTCCAGACACACATATTAGTGAACTTATTTCCTTTGGTTTGTTCAGAGTCTCTGATTGGTTCATATTTTAGACTGCATGGATGATATGTCTGCAATATTTCATACATGAAATGAAAAGTTATCAAAGATTGATATTTAATCAAGTTTAGAAAGATACTTTTTCTTGGTATCAGGTGAAATTGTTCTGTGAATAAGACTTTAATCTTTAATCTGGATTTCAGACTAAAAAATGTTTTCAGATGTTTCTTTCTGAGATTCTGCTTTAAAGATCTCATGTATTTAGTTTAATATTGAAAACTGTCACTGTGTGTATTTCCTGCAGGAACTTCCTCCACAGACACCGTGTGCTCCACCTGCTCTGATGGAACATTTTCAAATGGGACGTTTACATCTTGTCAGAATCACAAACAGTGAGTGAAGCTTCACATCACACATGGACTCTCCAGATGTTCCTGTAATAACTGTCCCTCTATCATTACAGATGTGAATCAGAGGGTCTGCTGCTGCTGAGAGCAGGAACTGAGACAGAGGACGCTCAGTGTGGAGATATACCATCAGACTGGACTGGACTGATAGTCGGTGTTGTTGTGGTTCTTTTAGTTCTCGTGCTTGTATTAACAGCATGGTTTTACAGAGAGAAGATAAAACGTTTTCTAAACAGAAGTAAGAATTTATAATGTGACAGTAAAAACATGATCATGTTTCATTATAGATACCATCAATGATTTGTTTCATGTTGTCTTGCAGAAAAAAGTTCAGCAGGAACTCCCGACAAGGTATGTTTTATATCTCTTTACTCTCAATCAGCTTCACAGTTAGATCATTAAATGTCGCTCACTTTCAATTTTTCCTTTTGAAGAAACAATCGAATCCAGAAGACAACTTGATGTTAAGAAGAAACAAAGATGAGGTGAGACTAACAGTCGTCCCATTAGCGTGTTACCAGCACTCAGTAAGATCTTTGATAGAGCAGTTTTTCATCAAATACAAAAATACCTTTCAGAGATTAACTTCATCAAATAATTCCAACATGCCTATAGTCTGTTAGACTGATGTCATCAATCACAAGCTTCTTCTTAAAAAGCTGGAGTGTTATTGATTGAGGAGCTATCAAAAAGATCACAGAGTCTCCTTTAATGGAAGCTACTCAGACTATGTGTCTGTGGGATGTGGTGTTCCTCAGGGAAACTGTCTCGGCCCCCTCCTGTTTTCCATCTTTACTAATGATTTACCTCTCGTACTAACAAATGCTAAATTAATTATGTACGCAGATGATAGTACAGTATATACATCAGCAACAACACCTGCTGATTGAACTGTTATCATGAACAAGGAGCTAGATACCACAGGAAGATGGATCCTGGAAAATAAGCTCAGACTGAACACATCCAAAACAAAGAGTTTAGTATTTGGTTCAAATCATTCTCTAAGACGCGAGCCGGAGATTCATCTCTTTATAAATAACAATGATTCAGCAAGTAAATGAAACTCAACTGTTGGGAATCACAAATTGTCCTGATCAAAACACAAACACACTACCGTCAATAAAATGGGAAGGTCAACAGCTGTAGTAAAATACCTTACTCCTGACTCAACGAAGCTTGCTCTGGGTACTCTAGTTCTTTCACAGCTTGATTATTTCCAGATAATTTGGGGAAATGCCACAAAAAAAGGTGGAAGCAGACTGCAGCTTGTACAGAACAAGGCGGCACGCCTGGTTCTTCAGTGTCTGTATAACACTAACATCAACATCATGCAAAGTCGTCTCAGCTGGCTGACAGTGGATCACATCTTCACTTCTACTTGCTACATGGAAACTTGAGCAGTTCAAAACGCCTTCATATCAATACAGTCAGAATTTAGAGTCACATGCATACGCCACCAGACGAGCAACAACGTACAGTCATATAGAGCAATGACAACATGGATGCTTCACCATTGTTCTTGACTAAATGAACACAAAAATCAATTTTTAAAGCAACCAAAGAAACACCTCGGGGCATCATATCTGTAAGATATGCAAAGAGGTGTTGGTCGTTTTTCGCTTTTTTTTAACCTTGTTTAAATACCTGTCTGGAGCTCTCGGGTACAGCTAATGGGGATCCTAACAAATAAACAGACTGCAGAGATTTTCAGCTCAATGATCGCTAACTCATTCAGATTAACTTTGTCCATTTCCAAAAAGTTCAAGTTTAAAAGTAACTCTTTTCTCTCCTCAGGGTGTTTCAGAACAGCCCTAAACATGCAGACATTTCTTTGAGCCCTGCAGACTAAATGTTCTCCAGGATCCAGGTATTATTATCCTGCTGGATTCTGGGACATTATCTCTGCAGAATTCAGAAAAACCTCAGTCCAAGCTAACAAAGTTCAAAATGAGGACGAGTTAGAACGGTATCTTAAAGGAAGAATGTTGACACATCAATATATCAGAGATCCAGTATCGCCTGTGTAAATGTGTCTCTGAGTCATGACTGTCTACAATGAGTGTGAAGCTCGAGTCCCGCTGGCTGTGTTGTTGTCAGAGCCGTGTTTACATGGATGGGACGGCCGGCTCCTCCCCTTGTGTATAAAAGCTGTTTTAGTCAAGAGAGAGAAGAAGAACATACTCACTGATTATTTGGATGTTAGTAAGAGTTTTTAGATCACGCTCATTCTGTATCAGTTTACATGCAATGTGAAGCTACGAGCTAACTAAAAAGCGCTAACATTAGCATGCTAACACAACAATGCAGGACACAGGTAATTGAAGCTACGAGCTAACTAAAGAGCGCTAACATTAGCATGCTAACACAACAATGCAGGACACAGGTGACTGCAGCTCCAGCAAAGGACAATTTTGTCCACCGCTCACACAACTCCTTTGTGCAAATGTGAGTGAAGGGGGGCTGGAGGTGTGTCTCTGGAGGAGAGTGGAGGCTTCAGTATGGAGGAGGCGTGGCCTTACAGAAGTTTGTTTTGGTTTCATGCTAGGGCTCAAGGGCGCCATCTACGGGATTAAAAAAGTCACACATTCTTCCTTTAAGGGGTACTATCCACCATGGGGACTTTTTCTGTCTGCATTCACACCGCCATGGTGCTTTGAAAATATGTTCAGGGAAGCAGGAGCTAAAAGGTTCCTCTGAACGGGTTCAAGGAACTAAAATAGTTCATAGTTCCTGCAGTGGAATCATTAAAAAAGTGGGAGGGGTTCCAACAATTCCTAGAACTATGAGAAGTTCCTGCTGTCCAAAAACCCTTAATGTTCTGAACGAGGACGAGTTAGAACGGTATGTTAAGTCGACTGGGAAAAATGTAATAAAAAGCAGACATTTAGTTTTATTAATGCTTTTTTATAAAAACTGTTTGTTTTTCTGTATCTGTTTTAAAGTTTTTATCTCCTTTGCTGCTTGATAAGAACGAACACGTCACCGAGTGTTTCAGCTCAGTTCATGTCCTAAGTTTAAAAAATCTGAACTTTGTTCAATAAGTATAAAACTACAACCAGCTGAACAGTTAATTAAACATATGGTAAAACATAAATATAATATGTGGGTAAAAGTATTTCTAAAACTTAAAGAAAGTTTATTCTAAGATTTCAGATTTCCTCAGAATCTGATGTTGAGCATCTTCTCTCCATTTACTGTTCAGGACTTC